>NC_048300.1:2427784-2647619 GCF_013100865.1 Trachemys scripta elegans | reverse complement strand
CCCCCCCCCCCCCATTGTAAGATATTACCTCACCCACCTTGCCTCTAGTATATTCTAAGGAACCATTCTAGGTGAAGTGGCCTGTTGACACCCCTATAGTCATAGGTCTAAAAAGGGAGGTTAGTGGGTTGCAGATTGTTGTAATAAGCAATAAATCCAGTGTCTTTATTAAAACTACGATTGTAATGGCTAGCAAAGTTATGAATTTAAGCTCCCAGGCCCATCTTTTGTAAGTGTTGTGCAGGTTTCCTTTGAGGATGAGGACTGATAGGTCAGACATCGAGCGATCGCTCTGTGAAAAGTGTTCACCCGCCGGTGATGTGGTGGTTTTGTCTTTTATCACTTTCCTGTGTGAGTTCATTTGAGAGCGCAGTGATTGTCTGGTTTCCCCCACAGAGTCATTATTGGGGCATTTAGTGCACTGGATGAGGTACAGCACAGGTTGTGACAGGCTTGTGTAGGATCCATGGATCTTGAAAGGTGTGTTGTGGGAGGCATTGATCATCGTAGCAGGTGGAGGTATGTCTGCAGGGTTTGTATCTGTTGTTCTGGCAGCATCTGGTGCTGCTTTGAGGTGGAGGGTCCTGGTCTGCGGAAGCTTGCTTCTGATGGTGAGCTTGGCGAGGTTGGGTTGGGTTGGGGAGGAAGTTTGCAGGTCAGAGGAGAGTGCATCATGGAACGGGCGACCCAAATACCCCAAGAGAACTACACACCCCTAGTTGCACCTGCCACCCAATACTGGAACCATACAGGGTATCATCAAATAGCTACAACTCATACTCGATGGGGACCCCCCCGCTGAAAGAAATCTTTCCTGAATCCCCTCATTTTGACCCATTTTACAGATAGGAAAACTGAGGCACAGGACGCTGAAGTGGCTTGTCCACAATCACCCAGCAGGCCAGTGGCAAAGCCAAGACTAGAACCCAGGTCAACTGAGTTCCAGTCCAGTGCTCTATCCTTTAGACCTCACTGTCCTATCATGTCATGCGACATATCACACCTGACAGATAAGTAAACAATTGAAGGCAGAGTCAAGGCGGGTAGTTTGCAACCAGGCTTGCTGAGATTTGTGTCTGGCCAATTCTGCAAATACTCGTGTGCAGCAAACAAATGTGCAGAAAAGGAACAAAAGGCTAAATTCATCAGACAACTTGTTTGTAACAATACCATCATAGGAACAGCTCTGGTTCTTGGTGACGTTACTGTCCCATGCAGCAAAGGGGATGAGACTAGGGACGTAGGAGTGTTGGCTTAAATTTTCAAAAGCGATTCGTGACTTTTCAGTGTCTCTATTTTTAGTTACCCAAATTGAGACACCTTAAAAAGGGGACTGGCTTTCACGAAGAGCTAAGCACCCGACCGCTGAAAACATGGCCCCTCTGCGGGGGTCTCAGGTTGGGCCCCCAAACTCCCTCGTTGCTTTGAAAATGTAAACCAACGTTTCAGCTCAGGGTTAAGTGCCGCCCTGGGGCAGCGAGGAGAGGCCTGTATTGCCATTGCCTGTGCAGTATCAATTCTGCAGATGCTTTATCCTCTCCATCCGTTCAGGCTGACATCTTATGTAAGCATTAAATTCACGTTCCAATAAAATAGTGTGATATCGTCAGAAAAAGAGCGAGAGTAAGCGCTTTGAAGTGTCCCTCCTGAGAACTCAGAAAAAGAGCCTTTTCTTTGTCCTTGTAACAAAGCAATATTTTAGAAGGCTTACGCTTTAAACGGCTTTGCAAAAGAATGACTGCGACAAACCCCTTTGTTTTGGGATCGAGTCAAAATTAGAAGCATTTCTTCAGTCTCCTCACACAAAGCTCTTGTGAGAAAGGTGCTCTTCAAAGCCGGGACGGTTCATGGCAGAAATCTTCACAGCTGAGCTCTGTGCAGGTCTCCAGGTCCAGCAGTCCAAGGCTGCACTTCCATCCTTCCTGCGTCAGACCCCACTTCCCCAGGAGAATTGTACTTAGCGTGGAGATTTAAACACACACACACACCCCCCGCCAAGGCTTTCCAGGCTCCATCCAGAAGACACAATGATGTCTTGGTTCCTTTTAAACTGTTTAAATGTTAATAGTTAATATTGCGTCTATTTCATTCATATTATTTCGGTATTTACGTTGGCCTACATTGAAGTCCACACTCAGAACCACTCAGGGACGCTCCCAACGGGCCAGATCCCCAGCTGGGGTCAATTGCCACTTCAGTGGAGTTACACCAATGTACACCATCTGAGGATTCGGTTCATTGACTTCAGTGACAGGTTGCTCCAGTAATAACCTCAGCATTTGCTCCACACTGCATGGGTATGTGCTTAAGGTTGCCAAGTCAAGCACTCAGCAGTTAGGAAATGCCAGTATTAAGGTTGCCCATGTAACCTTAATTTGGCCCCTTTCTGTGTATTCGGTCTCCTTCTGCATACGTGTTTAGGATAGGCTTTAATTACACAATCCCATACTATTTTTTCCCTGGACCCCAAACTCATTCGGTGACTTGGTAGTGGTTTAATATCTCTCTTTAACCTCTTCATCCAAAGTACAGCTGCAACCCTTATTTCCTGCCCAGAATACCGAATTATTCACCTCCTCCCAGGCAGTGCTCTCTCCAGTGTGTCTGAGAGCTAGACCCACAAAGGGGACTCAGACACAGCGTAGCAACACCGAACGTTTAGGTGCCCCACCATCAAATGGAAGCCACCGCTCTGAGTTATGGGTCCAGGCTCCCTGGACAATGCTTGGGCGGGGAGAGGTGCCGTGAGACCTACAAAAGCCAGCGTTCCAAGCGGGAAGCCACCTAAGCCAGCCAATAGGAAATGCCAAGGAGAGGGGTATGGCCTAAGCCCCACCTCTTAAAGTGACTTGGGTAGCTAAGTCCGAGACACTTCCTTCCATTCAGGATTCACAGCCGAGGTCCTCTTCTGGAGCCCAGCACCGAAGCTCTTTCTCATACAAAACCGAGGTGCCCTTATAGGCTTTCGCCTAGTGGTTAGGACTCTCATGTTTGATTCCTGCTCTGGCTAGCTAGCAGGGTCTTGAATGTGGGTCTCCTTTCTTCCCAGGGGAGTGCACTAACCACTGGGCTATACAGTCCTTCTGTCTCTGGCCTAATGCCTATTGAACTACTTATACGCAGGGGAACTGATCTGACAGGAAAGACCGAGAAAGCCCCACACCCAAGTATCCTGTGGCCCAGTGGCTCCCCCAGCAATGTTTTGTACAGGGCCTGATCCCGTGGGCTGTGACTGAGAAGTCCGATCTGGTCGGCTCCCACAGGCAGGATAAGCAGGGGAACAGCTAGGCTGAGGCTACCTCAAGTCGAGGCGGCTCAACCCGCTCTGCCTGCAGAGTGTATCCGGCTTGTGAGAGCATCCGGCTTGTGCTCAGAGGTTGGGGAGTGACGACATTAAGGCGCTCTCCTGGCACAGCCCTTGGCTGTTACGGGACTCTGTAATTCACATCTCGTTTCTCGAGTGCATCATCCGATTTGTTTCTAAAGCTGTAGGCTCACGTGTCCAACTTCCAGTCCTGTGTGCTCCTCTGTATGACGGGGGTTTTCTTTTCTCCCACCCTGTGTCTGTTTATTTAGACGGTGAGCTGTTTGGCGTAGGGGCTGTCTCCTACTGTGCTGTGTGTATGGATCCCAGTGTGATGGGATCCTGAGCTTGACTGGGGCCCAAGCAGTCAGTTTCCTGCTGAGCCCGAGTTACCGCCTGCTGCCCCCGGGGTCATCTCTCCTCCTCCTGCTGTGGGGTTGGAATGGTGGGAGCTGCATGCACAGCTCCTGCCAGCCGCTGCCGCTCGGTGTCCTCTGCGGAGCGAGAGGCGCAGCTGCTGCCCGGCACGCTCACTCCGCAGCACGCACCACGCAGAGAAGTAGCAGCGGCTGGCAGGAGCCGGGCTTGCAGCCCCTCTCCCAGCACCAGTCCTGCAGGCAGGAAGAGGAGAGACTGCCCCGTTGTTTTCCCACCTGACACTTGGGTTGGGTCTGGTTGCAGAGCTCTAGTCTGTGCACGTGATTTTCCTCTCACTTAAAGTAGTGGAAATCCAGCTTGTCTGGCCATCTTGTTTCCCCCAGATCACTAGGATTCTGCCCACTGGCAGCTGGAAGAGTCTCTGAAATGTGGGCATTGGTCGGCTGCGTGGCGCCAGGACTCTTCAGGCCAGAGTGTGATAGTAGAGCAGCGGATGTGAAAATAATCCATGGGAAATGAAATCGACCATGAAGCAGAGCAATACTGCCCCCTTGGCAGTGACCTTGGGGGGTTTCCTTCCCCTGCAGCACGGGGAGTGGGTCACTTGCCAGGATTCCTTGGGTGTGTCTGTCATTGCCCTGCCACTGTGGGAGCCTCAGGCACTGGTGAACCTGGGTCCCGCCTGTTCTCTGCCAGTGGCACATCTCCTGTGGGCTAGGATACTTCGGTCTGGTTTTGCTTGTCAGGTACTGGATGGTGCCGATGGCCTATGATATACTGGAGGTCTGACTAGATGATCTGCTGCTCCCTTCTGGCCTGGCAGTCTATGACTCTAGGACTTGACTGGCAGAAAGCACCCATGCAAGTTTGCAGTGAGTTAGCTTCCCAGTTTAGGAGCTTCTCTGGAAAGGCGCAGCCCCTAATAACCCTGGCACCAGGCCTCAGCCCCCCTCAAGCGCACGTGAGGACACAATTCCAAGATCAGATATACAGATGCTCTGGGGAGGTCCCTTCAACTCTTCGTAAGAAGCGGGACATCTGTGGTGTTCTGCCTACCAGCAGCATTGCAGAGCCATGAGGACACGGAGAGAATTCCACATCCAATTCCTGCAACAGGTGGTGTTTGTCCAGAACACCGACCCTGCCAACATCCCTGTTCTCAGGGTACCTTTCAGTGACCCCAAGTGGTCACTGGTCGAACATCTCGTTTGACTGACACTTCTTCAGAAGCACAACACGCCCAACCATCCATGTCGGTAGTTGACTCAGAGTATGGACAAGACAGCTTGCTACAGCGGGTAGGCATCCCTGGCTCATCTCCTCTCAACCTTCTCATCTAATCTGCTGCCCCTTAAGGCAAACAGACGAGACTCCACAACAAAGCATCCAGTGTGTGCCACGGAAGTGTTTGAAAGCAGATCGGGTAGACGATTCCTTAACAATCATTCCCTTACCAAGGAGGAATGAAGGCCAGATTATGCACGTGCAGATTTCACCGAAGAAATGTTTTCCCTCCAGCAAGGTGGCTCACATGTGTGGATGTTCACGAGGGACTCGGTTGGCTGCATGCAACGGACAGATATGGCTGTCATGACAGTGATCATTCCACAAGGTGCCTGCGTATTAAGTTGAATTTGAGTGTGTCTGCATGTCTCTGGGTATAGCAAGCCGGCGGAGAAGGGCACGTGCTTGCCGGAATACAGATTGATCCCTTGTTAATGAATTTGGTGGTACTGGGATGAATGCATGCCAATCAAGTATGTATGGGTTGTTATTGAAAGGCACCCAGGCTGAAATTTAGCATCCAGAGCGTGTTTGCAGAAAGCCTTTGGTTTTTCATTGCTCTCACTCATCATCGCTCCAATCACACCAATGACAATCAGGTGGGCGGAGGGTGGCAGTCAATACGGAATGATGGCAACCAGGGCCAACATTAAATAACATGACAGCTGTTCTCAGCAAAGCTACTGGGAGGAATGACCTCCCTGGAAATCTATCCCAGCGTAAGGGGACTGACTGTGGTGTCTGGAGAGGAAGATTAAGGCACTAGCCTGGGATGCAGGAGATCTGAGGTTAATTCCCAGCCATGCTGCAGACTTCCAGATGATCTAGCTCATTTGGGGTTACAAAACCATTGTCCTTTGAAAGGAGTCTGAACATAGAATAGAATCCAGCAGGGGTGGTGATTGTGTGACGGAAGCGCTGTCTTTACAGTAATTTTGTCCCATGGTATCTATTGGCTAAAATGGGCTGTGGATCAGGAAACCTTAACAATATCTTGGAGAAGGCCCCCTCCTTCCCCCTTGTCCCCTTGGTCTTGTGATTGGGTTCCCAAGTCAGGAACCAAGGCACAGCAGAGGAGATTAGGTTAATGAAGCACTTGATTGACTCGGCCCTGAAGCTGATTTTAAATCATTGGAAAGGTAGCTTGCAAGGAACATTCTCATCACCGTTCAGTTTATTACGTGTCATTGTTTAATTATGAGAAAGCTGTGGCCCAGAAAAGAAACCAGCTTGAAATGTTCAAAGAGATAGAGGGGTCTTTTACAACCAGCCGAGTGTGGCAGGAGCTGGTCTAGCCCGGGGGTTGATCTATGAATGCTTTATGCTCGGAGACCATAAAAACAAATGCAATTTCAACCGGTGCTGCTGCCGTGGCCTATATTAAAGGTTATGTCACAATGTTAGTCAGTGAAGGAACGCGTTGTTCCGACACCGAGGGAGAACGTGGTTTTTAGAATACCCTTAATGTGACCTGTTCTTGCTTTCTTCCCGAGCACTGCGCTTCTGACACATTTATGAGGCTGCATGATAGAGGATGTCCGTGCCAGTGCTAACAAACATCATGAAAATTAAATGGTTGTAATTTCCTTTGTGCTCACAGACATTGATAACACCCCATGGTGTCAGCCAAGATCCGGTACCCCATTGCGGTAGGCACCATATCCAATGAGAGACGGTCCTTGCCCAACAGAGCTACAACCTAAACAAACAAAGGGAGTGTTGGTGTAAGCCTCGTTTTACAGGGCAGAGAGAGTGAGTGATTTGCTTCGGCTGGCCCAGGAAGCGCATGGCAGAGTCGAGAACTGACCGTAGAGCTGAATCCCAGCTCACTGCCTTACCCACAAGCCTATCCCCCTTGGGTGCTTTAAGCCTACCACAAATTTCACTTAGCAGCCATTTCCTTTGTCTCTGCTTGATGAGACATGTAGTATAGCCCATATGATGGGTGGGATTTTCAAAGGAGCGTCAATGACTGAGGAGCACAAGCCTGGATCTTGGAGTTCGTGCTGCTCAGTCACTGGTGCTTTGGAAAGGGGCGTCTTTCGAACAGTGGTGTCTTGTTCTCAGCCGAGTGGAAAACAGGCCTCAAACGCCTGCCCTCCCAGCCCGTTCTGTGGCCCTCATCACCATAACAGCTGAGCCTCCGCAGGCCCAGTAGAAGGTGTCGCCCGCCTGGTCAGCCAGAGGTAGCTGAGGCACAGGGAGAGACGTGACTTGCTCATGGTCACACCAGGAGTTTATGGCGGAGCAGGGACGTGGCAGGGTTAGGTGCAAGTGCCGGAATCCAAGGATTTAGGGCTAGATTCCCAAAATAAATCAGGGGCCCAAATCCCAGAATCAGCCCCCACTGGGGCTCCCAAAGCAGCCAATCAGTGCCAGGGTCAGCCCTATAAAAAGGCTGCTCAGGGAGAGAGCAGGTAGTCTGTCCCAGGCCTTCGCTAGGGGAAGGTCTGTCTCCAGAGCAGGGAGAGTAGCACCACAGACAGCGCAGTGCTGGCCAGGCTTGGGGAGCAGAAGGGAACTCCAACCCGGTGTCTGCCACGCTGCAGGCCCTGAAGGGAAGCACCTAGCAGGTGCAAGGGGCCGTAGGGGAAGCGGCCCAGGGAAGTGGACAGACGAGGGGAGAGAAGGAGGACAGCGAGGCTGCCGCCAGAGGGTCCCTGGGCCAGGATCCAGAATAGAGGATGGCCTGGGTCCCCCCCTTCCCCCTTTGCAGTACACCCTGCCATCGGCCGTAGAGAGTGGCCATCATAGACTACGCCAGATCCCTGACAAGAGGGATTAGACTTTGGGGTGTGTGGTTGGACATGGTGGCTGGGGCACAGAGAGACTGCTAATCACCAACACCCCCGGAAGGGGGTGAGACCGGAGCAGTGGGCACTGCCGGAGGGCAGTGTCCTGAAGAGGACGCCGCCGAGCAGGAAGCAACGCGGGTCCACATGCCAACCAAGGGCGAGACGACAGGCGGGACACTACCGAGAGAGGGCGCTCCACTGGACTGAGCTAATTCCTGAGATGACCAGCAGGAGGCGCTGCGGTGGTGAGTCCCACTGTCACATAAGCCCTTGTGTCCCTAGCTGTTCAGAGGCAGTCAAGTCTCCTCCCACTGGAATCACACCTGAACCTTTGAGATTTCTCCAGTCCGAGAAGGCCGTGTGTAAAATGTTGCTCATCTCAGAGCCATCTAGAAACTGGGAAGATTGTAACGCTACCGGCATGTGAGAATAGGGAAGATGTGGCGTGAGGGAGAAAGTGCAGAAAAAGGTCAATAGCGCTTTTCTCCAGTGTACATAAAATATTCCATTAGTTTTATTACCGAGAATACATTAGCATCATGTGTATCAGTAGGTGCGTTTTAGTGCCGTACGTACCTCTGAGAGATGAGAGGCGGCTGAATCTAGCGAAAGGGCTATTTTGATTAGAAACAGCCCTTATCTTTGGGAACAATGCAGTAATATTAGTTAATGGACTAATCTTTCACCTCTGACTGCACAGATTTCAGTTGCCTAAGACACAAATGAATTGAGTGGTGGAATTAGATGACTCAGGAGACTGGTAATAGACTATGGGAAATTTAATCTCTAGATCACTGACCAAGGCTGGTAGTGGCTAAAAGTAATTACCATCTGATGGCTGCTCAGAGACCTGAGGCTAAGGCACTGATTCAGGAAAACACATGGTTTCCCTGACATCCTAGAAGGCTTGGCTCCCGAACGGATTGGTCAGTAAAGCTGTGCATCTTCGCTATTCCTGCTGTGGGCCAGTAAATGCTCCAGGTCATGGAGATAAAGCTCAATCATCTCTGGCTACTTCTACGGGCTCTCGTCCGCATTTCAGTTGTCGGGCTTCCAATCCGCCACGGCTCACAGGACCTCAGCCGGCCGCCAGCTCAGAGCTCTGGCTGAGACTTGCAAAACACAAGAGGCTAAAGCCTGGCTCCTAAATCCATATTTAGGCACCTGATTAAGTAGACAGGGTTTTGGAAGCACTGGCCCCCTGCAGCTTTTACTGAGCTCAAAGGGAACCTCTGAGGGGCCCACTTTGGTAGTGGGGAATTTTATTCGTTATTTATTAACGGAATGCCTGGCTGCCCCAGTCATGGCCCAGCACTCGATACAGACACAGAATAAAAAGCCCCCAAAAGCTTACAATCTAATAGTGCCCAAGCCTTTTACAATCCAAACCATGCAGCCGGGCACGTACATTTAGACATTTCACAGCTTGGCCAAAGATGCACCATGAAAACCCTTGTGAACGGTGGAAGCAGCCAGCCCAGCTGGGAGCTAGACGTGTCTGGCGGACATCCTTTGTAATTTAAGGCTGCTAGAATCAACTCCTGCTTGAGAAGTTCTTTTGTCAGTGGTTTGAAAGGGGTGTCTGAATTGTCTCAGGTGATCAGTTCACATGACTGTGTCCAAACGACACCAAACCGACCAAACAATCCAGCACAAAGTAGCCGTTGCAAGATGTGCAGAGACGCGTGCTGCATAGCTGAGAATCCTGGCCTGGTCTTTGATATACAGCTCTGATTGCTGTTAGAATGGAAGAAAAATACCCCCGCCGACTGCAGACTGCGGAAAGGTCAGCGTTAAGTCCTTTCTGCTGAAGACCTCCATTAATTTTATCATTCTTTACATTACACAGCAGGCGTGAGGAGCTTTCTTTTTGCGAAATGGGGCCATCGGTGTATAAGATGAAAGAGCTTTATTACATAAGCTACATCCAAAGACATACCCCCGGAGAAGACCAGAGCCTGATTTGTGTATCACAGAAGAATTAAGATCATTTATCGTCCATATTCTGTTGCGGGTGTCATAGTTCAGGGCACCTGCACCTGTATTCCCCCTCTCTGCTCCAGCCAGGGCACCCGCCCTAGGCTAGGCTCCCAATTCGTCAGCTGCATTCCAGACCTGCATCACTCCCTGTTCTGGTAGGGGTGTTTTTCCTGCCTTCATGGGGTCATTCCCCAGCAGAAGTCAGACTGGCTGAGCAAGCCCGCTTTGCTTCTCTCCTCAGAGCTGGTACACGGTGGATTTGCCACAGGTTTGAGTTACCCCCCAGCTCTTTTGAAGCAAGCACTCGTATTCGTCAGGCGAAAACTTTACAGAGCAAACACATGAAAAAGCCCATGGGCAGGTTAACAAGCGTGCCGGAGAGCAGCCCCTCCCTCCACCAAGGGCCCACGCTGCTGTTTAGTCCTGCACACCCCACGCAGGCATTTTTCCCGTGGTCACAAGTTCATCACAGCTTCCACTCGGAAGAGGTACCCAAGTCTTAGGGGCCTGAGTGGGCCAAAGACTTTCCAATCTTTCCAAGGAGTGAATGACACAGGTCAGGTGAAGCTTTCCTGCAGCCCCCCGCCACCACTACGAATCCCCTGCAGCCAGGGGCGTGAGGGGAAAACCATTGTAGACGCCCTTTGGCGAGTTTACTGGTGTCGTTTTTCATTCCGCTCCCTAGGGACCCACTTCGCTGGTGTGAATTGTTCTAGTGCCACCGAGCTGTAGTAATTAACACCCCTTCAGGCTCTGCTCTGAGAGTCCAACTGGACAGGCTGTAAAGAGAAGGGGAAAAATGCTGACTGATGACATCTTAGGATCCTCTATCACTGACCTAAAATAGATTTGTCCATATACAAGAATGACATGATTTAGGGTCTGGTATCCTGGGACGTGCCAGGGCTGGCAGCAAACGCTGAGCCTCGCTTCACAATGGTCTATGGAAAGGCCACCTAACGCAGCAGGGTTACAAGACCCCCCCAGTCCTGTCACTGGGCTGGGAGCGGTCACCCTCCTAGACCTATTCCAGTGTAATTCGTGGCTAAAATTCCTCCATGAAGGGAATAAGGAAGGAATATTCATCTGAGAGATGATGAGCATGTATTAATAAGGGCAGCTCTTCAAAGCTACTCGGAGATTTGTAATTCCAGCACCATGCACCACCTGCCATTGTTTGTCCCACCAAGAGCGTGCTTAAACAAAGGACTACAGCCCAGAGCCTCAAAGTAATTTAGGTGCCTAACTCCCATTGGAACCAGCGGCCTCCAGATCTGAAAGCATGAGCTATTGGTGGGCGCTGTGACAACCCATATCCTCTGTGGATTGGCAGAGAGCACCCATTCACCACCAGGGGGCTACATGAGCTTGAATCGTGTTGTTTTGTGTCCTTGAATGTTGTTCTTATTCAGTTAAAATCATTGGAGTTGACTAAAACACCAGGATTGTTGTAGCCCGTCCTGGCATTGAGTGGCCTTTTGGCTAGTGACTGCACTATGCAGAGAGTTTGAGTCTGCTGGTCCTTTGAAGTTAAAATTCTTTTAGGTCAAGCCACAGAAGTCTGTGTTTTTTAAACCCAGAGATTCCCTGGTTCCATTCTTGCAGATGAACTGACAATGGCCATTATTACGCTGAACAATCAGAGAAAAAAAAATGCTGCTAAAATGTGTTACCACTCAGACTTGCCATCCCACCTGACTTGGTTCTGGAGCCTTCACAAGAAAATGACTTGGGACAGGTCTGGCATCCCATGTGAAGGGTCCCCATTGGCACCAGGTGATCCAGGCAGCAGGGCTGAAGGGGGAAAGGTCTCTAAAAAGAATGGAAGAAAAAGTTTTTTAAAAGTGGCCATGGGTGGGGGAAAAAATGGATTGTCTCCATTTTGACCGAAAAGGGGAGGCTTGTGACCTTTTGGTGTTCTGTTCAGGACGTACACCCAGAGAGTTAGAAATTCGGCAGCAGGACTCTCCTGGCCAGGCGGTGGCCGAACACTGACTGTAACGCACAATAGCCCTGTACAGAGACAAAGCAGGCCGCTCCCTCAGCCAGAGAGCCGCAGCTCAGCCCTCCTTACATGAGGCTGCCTGTCTGCAGACGAACTATTGAAGACCCGGATAAGGGGCATCCCTACAGAGCCCCTTAGCCTGTTAGCAGGACCAGGAAACCTCTTAAAACGTAAAGTGACAGCATGCCATTTTAACACAGCTTTCAATACACCACCTCATGCATGACGGGTACAGTACTGTTTTTATGGCAATGAAAATGAACGCTGCCCCGGGTTAGATTGATTTATAATGATGATGATTAGCATTGCAGTAGCACCTAAGAGCCCGGTCGTGGGCAGGACTCCCCTGCTGCACAGGCACAGAACAGAACGACCGATCCAGCCACGCTTTACCCCCGAACTGGGAAATAGTAATTTGCAATTGCTAGTTCTTTGAACCGTGAAAGAAAGCAAGGCACAGTACATGCTGACTGCAGCCCAGGCCCCTAGTGAGGTTATTTGTTTGCTGCTAGCAGCTAGACCACATCGAAAAGTCTGAGTCTCTGCTACTGCCTCGGCGCTAATTGAGCTGCTCCTTTCACGCAGGTAGTAGAACTCCCGGTGTTCGAGCCAGAGCCAGGAGGTTTGTTCCTTGCAGTCGACACAAGAGGCGTTCTTACACTGAACAGCCAGAGGAAAATGCTGCCAAAGACGGTCATAAGGCATTTCAGTTTCCACTTAGATTTACATATGGCTGAAATAGTCCTGTTTTGTGATGCATGCAAGTGTGTTATTCATTCAGATTGCAAACTCTTATTTTGTGTGTGCAAGAAACTGCCCGTTCATTTTTGTTACTGGATTTATTTAGTGGCAGGGGGTGGGAAACCTATTTCAAGAAAAGCAAGTTGAAGATTTCTGGTCCATGATACATGGTGCAGTATCAATTCCATTGATTACTAATTCCAGAGAGAGGAAACAAACCAATGATGTCATTGTCTTGTGTTTTCATTCAAACATTTCATCTCCTCTTTTCTGGATTGCGTGCTTCATAAAATCAGAGCCATTAGGGATGGGACAGACCGATCAGTTCGTCTTGTCAGTTTGTCTGCCACTGCAGCGTTGTGTAGAATAATAAAGACCTAGTAGAGACAGACAGGATCTTCTCTCCCACACTTCAAGGATGATCAATATTAAACAAGTCTGTGACCGTTTCTGTCCTTCACCTTGGGATGGATCTGAAGTCCACTGAAGTCAGTGGAAAGAACCCACTGATGTCCAGGGGCTGGGATCAGGCTGAAAGTCGCCATGGAGCCAGTTTTCCTCTCTCCCCATTTTTTTGTGCCTTCTTAAGCCACAAGTGTGGAAGCCTCTTTCCAGGTGCCCAGCTCAGGGGCAGTGGAACCAGGCAGGTGTGTGGGGGGGTAAACACCCCTGCAGTGGAAGTATTATGGGGGCTCTACCCCCACATAAACTCAGGCCCATGTGGGGGGCCAGGGAAGCCAAGTAGGATGTGGAGGGGCTGGAGCAGCTCCCACAATGTCCAGCATTGGGCTGGGGAGCAGGTAGGAACCCCCCAGATCCTCCCCTTCCCAGCCAACTGGCACTGCACCCCCTGGCAATTCTCCCCTCCTATCCCTTTGGCCCCCCATTCACAGCACGCTTCTGCCTCGGGCTTGACTGGCCTCTTTTCCCCGGGAGCTGCAAATGCCCGAAGTGTCTCTGGCTGCCTCCAGGCTCGGGTGCCAGCATAAGTGATCTGGAAAATGTGTCTGTCTGAGGGTGAATGCTCAGGGCAGGGGCTGGCTCTTATTGTGTGTTTGCAGAGTGTCTGGCACAGCGAGGCCCTGATCTCGTTGGGGCCTCTCAGGGTTACCGAAATACAACGTTTAGTCATAGTCGTATTCCAGTGCTGCCCTTTGGGGCAGTGGCTGTCGTCTCCTGTGTTTGTACAGCGCCTAGCATAATGGTCCCTTGCTGGGACTCCTAGACATTCACTCACACGCCTAATGTCACTACAACGCCCCCTCGTCAAGGGTTACAATGACACTCCAGCTTAGCTGTCTGACATGGGAAATGCCTGACTGGAGCCCTCCGTAGCACAGCCTGCCTTCCCACGGGGCATGAGATCTGTGACATCCCTACGAGAATAGGGCCATGGTTTTTTTTCCTGGCGAATAGTAAATTTGCCTCAAAAATGCAGTTTAGTTGGCACTGTAACAATGTGTGAATTCGATGAATTCAGCCAAGGGGGGAACAAAGGTAAAGTGCTTTGTTTTGGCCATTTTGAAATGAAGCATTTCAAATGGTAATTTCAGAACAGTGATTTGTTTAGAAATTTAACTTTTTTTTTTTTTTTTTTTTAAGGCAAATTAAGAAAAGTGTGTGTGAGGGAAACAGAGAATAACCAAAAAAGAAAAAACTCATTTCAGGTCAAATGAAATGTTTCATCGCTTTGTTTCAGCAAGAAAACCTGCGAAAAATCAGTTTCAGTTCAACCAAACCACATTGGTTTGGATTTTTCAGGTGGGCCGTCAAACCAAAAGCTCCATTATTCACTCAGCTCTAATCCCTCGCTGCTGAGAATGGCCAAATAAGCATCTAGTCAGACTCTGTTATCATGTCCCCGGGGAGCTGAATGCCTTTCACCAGGAGAGTATATGCCACCAATTATTTCACCAGGGCCGAGTCCTCACTGGTGGGCTTTTAAGACCTGAAAAAAGCTGCCCATGAACCAGCTCGTCTAGTGGAGCTTCCGCAAATTGCTGTTTCGTGCTTATTAATTCCATTTCCTCACAGCTTGATCCCCTGGGCGGGGGAGGAGGGGAAACCATAACAGAACTAAGCACCCAGGAGCTCAAGGCAGAATCCCCATGGTGCTGAACGAAGCCCCTAGATTCATAGATATTAAGGCTAGAAGAGACAAGTCAATCATCGAGTCTGACCTCCTCCATAATACAGGCCAGAGAATTTCACCCGGTTACTCCTGTACTGAGCCCAATAACAATTCATTCTCCCCTACTGATTTCTGTTGGATTGAAGAGTGAACGGTGTGTCAAACATCCAGAATATGCCCCATGACAGGGGGAATTGTAAAGTGTTACCCGCTGTGCTGTTGATTTCTTCCTCCAGTATCTCCCTTTTCAGCTGTGCACACTCCAGCCTCGCGCCACTCCAGCACGCCTCTCCCCATGCCCGTCGCCCCCTACACTGGAGTGGAGGGCAGCAAGCCCGCTATGCCCCTCTAGGCCAACTGAGGAGTCCCCCGTGCTTTGGGGCTGGCTTCAGGTCGCACCTGCACAGAGAACTCAGGATGTGGCCCCGGTCTCTGAGCTCCCATTCTCAGGGATGGTGATGCCCCATTAACTGCTCGAATAAGGTGTTTCTGCTAACGTCCAGACCAGCATGCCATGTCCACTGGCGGGATGCTGGACCTGCCGTCCATCTGGCACCAAACCTCTGAACATGCCTTTGCTTGGGCCTCTGACTCTCCCTGATTGCAGGAGCCTTCAGCGCTGAAGCCAGAACTGGAACTTTCCAGCGTCCTGATTTCTTTTTTGCCTGAGCCACTCCTGCAAGACAGCACCTCTTCCCAGGGATCCGTCTTCTCAGGGCAGCCATTTCCCCAGCACACGTTCTGGCGCTCTCTCAGAGCGAATCCATCGCTGCAATCCTCACAGGGCCCCGGCTGTTTCTCTGTTCGAGAGGTGATTTGCGGTCTCTCTTATTTGCAATTGCTTCCCATTCTCCACTGCTTGTGTGGGCCTCGGCTTCCGCTGGCATAAGCAACTCCGTGTCCTGGTCGCAGAGGTGACCCCAATGCCAAAGAGCCGTCGAGAAGAGACTGGCTATTCCTCGGTCAGATGCATTTGCGCCTCCTGTTGACGCAATCCCTGCAAGTTCCTGAGTCTAGTCTCCAACGTTCTCTCTGGCGTCTAGGTGGTAACACGCACCTCAGATTTCTTACCCGTCAATGTCCATCAGATGTGGCTGTCCCCTGAACTGGGGCATTCAGCGTTGTGACTCTGGACATATTCCAAGCAAGGAAAAAGTGCTCCTCTTAGCTCTGCTGTATGGTCGGCAGAGACGCCATGAAGAGAAGGCACTAAGGGGTCCCCGGGATGTGTTAGTGCTGATCATGGAGGTCTGTGAGTGCCACTGGGGAACATTTCCTGGCTTTGTTTGTGATTTACATTGATTGCATGGTAGACGTTTACAGTCTAATATAAGGTTTTGCAGCTGTGTTGGGAGCAATAAAGAAGAAAATCATGTCATGAAGCGCCTTCTGGTCCTGACATAAACTTCACCATGACACGCATTATCTCTGCTCTCAGCATCACATATATTTCCCATGTACAGCAGCATTATCCCTTCCAGAACGTCTGTCAGGGTCTGCTGCCCCAGTCCCCCAAGTGACCACCCCCTCTGCAGAAGAATAGAGCAGAAATGTCTCACTAAAACGCCTGCTGATTGCCTTGTCTTTGCAGTTCAGAGACCAGCCTACGGGATGATAACTACTATCGGTTTGTGAGAACGAAATCCTAGTATGAGTTGTAAAACTCAGCTGTAGGACTAGCTGGAAAATGAGGATTCAGTGAAACATTTCAGGATTGACGTTTGCTTTTGTTCTGCATTGGAATGAACCCAAGACCTTTTGTGAAAACCAGAGAGAGAGAGAGAAACACCTCCTGTGATGGGGTATTTACCCCACGAATGCCATGAAATCCAGTCTGGGTGCAGCTGGAGGGTGGGCCAGGCCTCATTAAAGCTATAAGCCAGCAAGTTCCTTCTCTCTGGGAAGCAGTCTGGAAAAAATACTGACCAGGAGAGATGAGCTGGAAGTCTGACAGGCCCTGGTGTTACTGTAGCCTGGCTGAACCCTGAGGCCATGGCATTGACCCAGGCCTAGCAGCCTGTGGCTAGCCCAGAGGACTGGCTAAAGAAGCAGAGGTCAGCCTGCAGTGAGGTGGCTGCCAGCTGAAGGTTTGGTTTCTGTATACAACACATTAAGACTTTGGCAAAGGATTCCTTGGCCCTGGAAGAGGCAGGACTCTGTACAGTAGTCAGGCCAGAGAGCCAGGACACTTCTATGGCCAGAATAGGCAAAAGGAGGGAAGGGGAAACTGAGGCAAGTGGCTGCAACACAGATCAAGCCAGGAGGGAGGTGCTGGGTTAGCAACTTGCCACACATTTCCCCCCTCTGCTCCTGAATAGGGTCAAACATTTCCTTGGGATTTGGGAGACCCAGGATCAAGTCTCTGTAATTCAGAGCAGGGACTTGAACCTACATTTCCCAAATCCCATTTGAGTGTCCTGAACAGCTGGTGACTCAGGAGAGGGTCGGTGTCTCTCTCTCTCGACCAGAAATTCCATCCTGGGCCTGAGATCCTTTTCCCACCTAAAGTCTCATTGGAACGATACATTCCCATGAAAATTCCCAAGCAGCTGCAGTCAGCACCGCGCTAACCAGTATCTAGCTTGGGATCAGACTTTGTGGTCCACTTCTTAGGCTGTTCTCAGTCTCCCCTTTGTAGTCCTGTTGTGTCAGCGCAAATTACAGAGCGATCAGTGGTTGCTCTTTAGTTAAGGTTGTGATGTGGTTTCTGTTAAAAGGCGAATGTTGAATCCTCTCTAAATTTATATTAGATAGTCAGATTGGCTTGAAAACTGATATGCAAGTTTCAGGGGCAGAGTAAAGTTTGTGGTCAAGATCTGAGGTCATTTGATCATGGTATTATTTAAATCTTCACCATGCTATCAAACTCGCCATCAGTGGTGAAGGGGTACATGCCTCAACCCTACCTGAGGGCCACCCACGGGGCCACCCCAGAGATTCATGGATTCTGAGGATTAAACCAGATCTAGGACTTCACTAAACTTCCTGGCTCTGTGCCTCCATTTCCCCTCCCACCCTTTGTCTACTTAGACTGTGAGCTCTTTGAGGAAGAGGGTGGGTTTACCCAGTATCCAATGGAACCTAAATTTGGCTGGGGCCTCTAAAACCTATAGTAATATGAATGTTGCTAATAGAATACCTCTACTTGTGTGTATTGTAAAGGAAGGAAGGCCCTGTACGCACGGAAGGAAAGGAGTCGTCATCACCCATGTTTGTCTCAGAGCATCGTAACCCCCAGGGGAATGTTTTTCAGGCAGTTGAAGCATAGGAGTTGTGATAAGATGCGGCTCATGTGTGTAACACAATGTAGCAGAGAAATCAGCAAAAGGAATTTATTTGGGTCTGAAATTCAGAAGCTGTTTGTGGCAAGGGCCCCCTGTTGTTATGTGCGTCCAGCAGCTCTCACTAGAACAGGTCAGAGAAACTTCAATGGAACCATATTCTCTTGAAATTGAAACTTCACAAAATCGGGCCAAGTTTTGCCGGAATGTGTTTGTGGAAGAAAACCAGGAAAGAGTTCTGATAGTGTTGAAGTGGTTTGACATTTTTGGAATGAAATGTTCCAATTTTTTGTTTTGAAGTGACTGTTTCTTTTATTATTATTATTATTTATTTGCTGTATAATAGAAAAGTCACAATCGCAATGAAATGTTTTGATTAATGATTTTTTTCCCCAGAATTTTCCTTCGTGGAGAATCTTGAAACTTTTGGGGTTTTGCTCTGAACGGAAATGACGTCAGAATTTGAAATCTCAAAATCCTTCGTGAAATGGCACTTTTGCCTCTGCAATCTCTGCCTAGCTGGGGCCTTGCTAGCTGCTATCCTAGCACAATAAAATCCAGGGCCACCCATCTCCAAAGATGGGGTTTGATTTAGGGAGAGTGTTTCTTAGATTAGGTCTACACTGTAAGCTGGGGTGTGATTTACCTGCTCGTGTACACGCATTCATTGAGCTAGCGTGAGCAGAAGTAGCAGTGTAGACACGGTAGCTTGGGTGGTGATGGCGGAGATGGAGCTGAGCGCCTGAGCCATGCCAAGCAGCTGCCCAGGGCAGGTCTGTGCTCAGCACAGCTCAGCCATGCCTCTGCTGCCGCTTTCGGCTGGACTACTATTTACATACACACTAGCTCGGTGAGTGCTGGTGTGAGTGTGTACAGACAAGTGGGAATCACACCCCTAGCTCGTAGTGTAGACATAGCCTTCAGGGGCTGGTACCCAGAACTAATACCACAGTAACTAGGGAGAAATTGTGGATTATTTCAACATGATATTAACAGTGTAACGGCAACTGATATTAGATGATTTGTAGTTTCTTCCCATATTGTTAAACGATGGAATGAATCCAGTTGCTGGGCCAGTTCTTGCCATGCTGTTGATTTATTTTATTTATCTGCTATCTGTTCTTTGCTTATTCTTTACAGCCAGTGTTCATTTTACTTCTTCTCTCTCTTGTATACAGGGCAGGTTTTTGTTCCATACCACACGTTTCATTTGTTGCCTGGATGTAATCTCGCCACATTCACAGGATAGCTAAGCCAACAATAGCAAATTGCCCAGATTTTCTTGGCCAGGTGTCTTTTAGGATTAGGCGGTAATACACTGCATTGGTTTCTGGTCTGGAAAGTTAACCGCATCTTTTTCAGGATTGCTGATTTCAAAGCTGTTCTCGCTGTGGGAAATGTTTACTTTCTCGGTGCTTTATTTTTCAGAATTAAACTCATCTAAAATAAATTGCCTTTTAAATCAACTGGAAAAAGATGATGGTTAGCAGTGTGGGTGTTTTAGTATTAAACTAAAGCCATGGAACACTAAGAATAGATGCTACTCATTCTAGCAGGCTACGCTCATGTGTTTTTCTCCTTCAAACATAATTTCTCTAGCTAGTCAGAAAATAGGCTTTTTTTTCCACAGAACATTTCGACAAAAACAGGAAAATTGTTTTTTTCAAAATTTTCCATGACAAAGATCAACTCTTCAGCAAAAAAATCAAGAAGCACATTTTTTTTTTTTTTTAAACCAAAAACCTAAATAATTCAATTTGGAAATGCTGCCTTGGTGCCTTATGAGAGTTGTAGTCTGAGTGCTTGGGTATCCTGGTTGGAGACTGTATCTCCCACAATGCATCATCATGTCTACTCATGGTGAGGGGAGACCGTTGCATCATGGGGCACGTAGTCTGGCCAGGGAGCCTGGCCCTCAGAGGAGAAAGGAACATGTGGAAACCAAACTACAGCTCCCATGAGGCACTGTAGCAGGATATCCAAATCAAAATATTTTTGTTTTGGGGGGTTTGTTTTTCAACAAAAACCTATCTTTTTCTGCAAAAACACTCACATTTTGGCAATAACCCTGTTTAAAACAAAAAAATAAAAATAAAAAACAAAAAACCAACACCTCCAGTTATGATGGAAAATTTACAACCAGCCCCAATCGTTTTCTGTAATGAATCTAGACCTCAGTCTTGGAGAACCCCACTGGAGTCAGTCTCTTGCATTGGGAATATGGTGATGTTGCTTTATTTAGGGAACTCTGTGTTTTACCCAGCCTTCATCTTCATAGAACCATAGAAAAGCAGGGCTGGAAGGGACCTTGAGAAGTCATCAAGTCCAGTCCCCTGCTTTTCGGCAGGACCCAGTAAACCCAGACTAGCCCTCACAGGTGTTTGTCCAACCTGTTCTTTAAAACCTCCAGTGATGGGGATCCTACAGCCTCCCCTGGAAGCCTGTTCCAGAGCTTTAGTACCCTTACAGCTTGAAATTTTTTCCTAATACCTAACCTAAATCTCCCTTGCTGCAGATTAAGCCCATTACGTCTTGTCCTAATTCAGTGGCCATGGAGAACAACTGATCACTGTCCTCATTAGAACAGCCCTTCATGTATTTGAAGAGTGCTATCAGCTCCCCCCTCAGTCTTCTTTTCTCAAGACTAAGCATACCCAGTTGTTGGGTTTTTTTACCTTTCCTCACAGGTCAGGTTTTCTAAACCTTTTGTCATTTTCTGTTGCTCTCCTCTGGACTCGCTCCAGTTTGTCCTCATCTTCCCCAAAGTGCAGCACCCAGAACTGGACACAGTACTCCAGCTGAGGCCTCACCAGTGCTGAGTAGAGAGGACAGTTACCTTCCGTGTCTTATATACGATATCCCTGTTAATACTCCCAAAATGATATTAACGTTTTTTGCCACTGTATCGCATCGTTGACTCGTATTCAGTTTGTGATCTGCTCTGTCCCTCAGATCCTTTTCAGCAGTACTACCACCATGCCAATTATTCCCCAGTTTGTAGTGGTACATTTGACTTTTCTTCCTAAGTGAAGTGCTTTGCACTGGTCATTATTGAATTCCATCTTGTTGCCCATCCATTGTGACGTCCATCTTGCCTGCTTCACAGATGTTTATTAGTATTTACAATCTGCGAGGGACAGTATTTACCAGGCTGCTGTTTCTGGTATTACCTTCACAGTCAAAATGAGATGATCATGATGGTCCTAGAGTCTGAATTTAGGAATCAAAATAAAAGCCTATCTGCAGGGAACAAAGTATGTGAGACTCAGACATCCCTCTGTAACCGAACAGCCAGCTTCAAGGACGCCGTTTTCCAAGGCTGCTTTGCAAAAAGGCTACTGCTGGGGAGGGACTAGAGCAGTGCTGCTCTCGGGCTTTTTCAGATTTCACAATACATCTCAAGTCAGAGAATCATCTCCCTTCCCAACCCCAATTTCCAACCTTCCTGGCAGTCGCTGGGTAAGAGATTTTCAAAGACACAAATGAGAGGCTGTGTCACAGTAATTCCAATCCCAAGCATTCGGAACTCAGGAGGTAGGCCCGAGAGAGAGCCTGAGAGTGGCCTGAAGATAATCTATTTGGGTTTCATTTTCTTTGCCTTCCAGTTTTTCAGTCTTGACGGTTCACGTTTGAAAGCGTTTTTCCCCGCAAACGCTGAGGACTAGGAACTGACTTCTCGTGTTTTCTCAATGAAAGCTGAGATTCTCATCGCACCACCTGATCCCAGGAGCTGAGGCTTCCAGAAAAACACCAGCTATGATGAAACTCTCACTGAAGTCACCAGAGCTGACAATGTTGCAGGTGCCTAACTCCCTTTGACTTCCCATGGGAGTTGGGCCCCTAGCTGCCCTTTGTGTCCTTGAAAATCTCTCCCTAGGATACTTGGCTGAGGGGGTGACTGGGCAGTGTGGACAACAGATTCCATTCCTGCAAAGTGTGTGTGCAGCCTCCACCATCCAGGTCGGCTAGTCCAGGGTGTGTGTCAAGAGAGGGCGGATGCTCCTACGGGTGGGGTGCTCCCTCAGGGCTCACAGAGGGAGTGGCCCCTGGGCTCTCCCAGGTGCAGGGCCTGGATTGTCTCTCGCCCCTGTGCACGGCAGTCAGGGAGAGGGGAGAAGGTGGCTTTTAGCTTGCTCCTGGCTGCCTTTGTGCCCTAAAGAAACAGACTGATGCTGAGGGGACCTGGGCTCATGTCCTATCTCTGCTGCCGGTTCCCTTGTGACCTTGAGCAAGTCGCTGTATGCCTCTCATCCCCCTCTGTAAAAAGGGGGACATGGTCCCCAGCTACCTCCCAGGGGCCTTGTGAGGATATGTTTACATGGTGAGATTCCGGTTCCTCTCCCCAGGCACAGGGCTTTGTACGGCCTCTCCCCTCGTGGGGGGGGCTGGGGGCTGTACTCTGTTATATCGGTGAGCCCCTCCAGTTGTGTTGGCATCTGTAAATCTGATCATGATTAAATTCACCCCCAGAGGAACAGCCAACAAGGAAATTCACGAAGCAGCCACGTGGAGGACCAAGAGGTACTTAATTGTCTGTACAGCCCAAGAGCTAGTGCATTAGAGACTGGCACGCGGGAGACCTGGGCTCTGTTCTTCATGCGGCTGCTGACCCCCGGGGTGACCCTAGGCAAGTCACTCTTCCATTCCCCATCTGTAATTTGGGGGGTTATGATACCTGCCTCGCCTGCAAAGCACTTGGTGATCGATGGGTGAAAGCTGTTGTGGGAGGTGGTGGACAGAACCCCTACAAGAGACTGGTGGGATCAATGGAGTGGGAATTGGCAGGACCGATCCAAAGAGTGGTTTCAATCTGTGTTGCTAATGTCTGCCTGGCTCCCAGCAGAAACATGTTGCTAAGTGCTGCTAACAGGTCTGGGAGTGTGTCATTCGGTGTGTGGGTGGGTAAAAACGTGTGCAAAGGAAGCTCGAGAACATCAGGAGGAACTGCAGCTCTTTACAAATAGCCTGGCCCCGTTTACAAACCCGAACACCTCCCCCGCTCGCTGGGAAGATGAGACGATGCCATGAGGAAAACTGTGAATTCTTAGCTAGAAACAATAATGGGCCTGATACTAATCTCGCTCCAACTGACTTTACGCCAGTCTCACCCTCTTGATATTGCTTCTAATTGACACCGATAGATATATTGTTATTTCTATTACAGCCGTGGGGTCCTGCAGGAGTCCGTTCCCTACCCAATGCCAGTCACGACTTTTACCAAGGCTCTTGAATCATAGAATCATAGAATCATAGAATATCAGAGTTGGAAGGGACCTCAAGAGGTCATCTAGTCCAACCCCCTGCTCAAAGCAGGACCAATTCCCAGCTAAATCATCCCAGCCAGGGCTTTGTCAAGCCGGGCCTTAAAAACCTCCAAGGAAGGAGACTCCACCACCTCCCTAGGTAACGCATTCCAGTGTTTCACCACCCTCCTAGTGAAATAGTTTTTCCTGATATCCAACCTGGACCTCCCCCACTGCAACTTGAGACCATTGCTCCTTGTTCTGTCATCTGCCACCACTGAGAACAGCCGAGCTCCATCCTCTTTGGAACCCCCCTTCAGGTAGTTGAAGGCTGCTATCAAATCCCCCCTCATTCTTCTCTTCTGGAGACTAAACAATCCCAGTTCTCTCAGCCTCTCCTCATAAGTCATGTGCTCCAGACCCCTAATCATTTTTGTTGCCCTCCGCTGGACTCTTTCCAATTTTTCCACATCCTTCTTGTAGTGTGGGGCCCAAAACTGGACACAGTATTCCAGATGAGGCCTCACCAATGTCGAATAAAGGGGAACGATCACGTTCCTCGATCTGCTGGCAATGCCCCTACTTATACAGCCCAAAATGCCGTTAGCCTTCTTGGCAACAAGAGCACACTGTTGACTCATTGAAGAAAATATAAAATCATTGCTGATAAAGTTTGCAGGTGGCACACAGATGGGTGGGGTGGGAAAGAGAGATGAGGACAGGTCACTGGTACAGAGCGACTTGGATCACTTGATGCAGTGGGTGAAATCAAAACACCAGGCCTTTTAATGCAGCCAGATGCAGCTTCATCAATCTAGGAACAAAGAGTGTAGGTCACACTAACGAGCTGGGGGAGTGGATCCTGGAAAGCCGATACTCCTGAAAAGGACTTCGGGGTCATGGTGGATAACCAATTGAACATAAATTCCCAGTGTCATGCGGAGGCTAAGAGATGTAAGATGACCTCTGGATGCATTAACAGGGCAACATCGAGCAAAAGTCGGGAGGTGATAATAGACCTATTCATGACACCAGTACTGGATACTGTGTCAGTTCTAGTGTCCACACTTTTAAAAGGATGTAGAAAAATTGGGAAGGGTTCACAAAAGAGCAACAAGAATTCTCTGAGGTCTGGAAAACCTGCCTTATGGTTGGAGACTAAAGGAGCTCAGTCTTTTCCCCCTCACATAGTGAAGATGAAGAGGTGACTTGATCAGAGTCTAATTAACATGAGCGGGGAGAGATGTATGATACTAGAGGGCTCTTTTATCAAGCAGACAAAGGCATAACAAGAGCCAATGACTGGAAATGGACGTCATCGAAATTCAGTCTGGAAATAAGATGCCGTTAGTTAATGATGAAGGCAAGTAACCAGTGAACATTTCACCAAGGATTGTGGTAATTTCTCCATCTCTTGGGGTCTTTAAATCAAGGTTCGATTGCTTCCTAAATGGTACTAAAGTGAAGTCAGTGTGAAGATTCATGTGCTTAAAGTTAACCATGTGCTTAAGTGTTTTGCTGGATCAGGGCCTCCAACTGAACCAGCTGGAACACCTTGTACATGAGAACCCAGACGCCCAGAGATCAAGGCAAATCAGAGAGCTGTTTGTGTTCTTTTACCATCTACTGGGTAGGTGGCTTTGACATACTGGGGTATGATCCAGACCAGTGGGGGACTGAGTCACCCCTGCCCTGTGACCTGGGTTGTCTTGCAATAGCTTGCTGTTGTAGCTTCCAACCTGGACTTCTCACAACCAGCCACCAGCCTGCAGCCCGCTCCCAGATGTGTTTGTGTAACTGTAGCCTGCAAGTTACACCCTGGTTCTCACCAGCCTTGGTGACCCCAACACACTCCCAGTCCCAGACTTACCCCCAGTAATGTATGTCCTGCACTATCCAGCCCTCTCCCAGGCAGTCCAGAAATAAGTTGGTTATTCCTTTCAGGGAATAATATACACAAGATTATCATGATAAATGAAGTTACGCAGACACTAAAACTTTAAACACCCTAGATTAGATGACATAATAAAACAAGTTGATTAACTACAAAGAGATACCTTCTAAGTGAGCACAAGCCATGAGGCATACAAGTCAGAAATGGTTACAAGAAAAATAAAGATAAAAAGCTTGCTAGTATCTACTTAGGAAACTATCTTAGTTGCAAAGCAAACTTTCTCACCACATGCTCCAGCAGATTACTACCAAACGTTGAGGTCAGGCCCACCCCCTGAGGCCAATGGCTGTTTCCTTTTGTATTCCCAGGTGGAGAGAATGAGGTGGGCGGGCGGAGGGTGCCTCGGGATGTTTGCCTCCCTTTTGATAGTTTCAGTCCTCCTCTTGAAATACATTTCCAGCTGACACCCAGGAGACTCAGGGTACATCTACACTACAGGGGGGAGTCGATTTAAGATACGCAAATTCAGCTACGTGAATAGCGTAGCTGAATACGACGTATCGCAGCCGACTTACCCCGCTGTGAGGATGGCGGCAAAATCGACTTCTGCGGCTTTCTGTCGGCGGCGCTTACTCCCACCTCCGCTGGTGGAGTAAGAGCGCCGATTCGGGGATCGATTGTGGCGTCCCAACGGGACGCGATAAATCGATCCCCGAGAGGTCAATTTCTACCCGCCGATTCAGGTGGGTAGTGTAGACCCAGCCTAAGAATCTATGGGGAAGGATGTTCCTTGTTGGTTGTTTTTGTTTTTAACTTCTTTGAACTTCCTTTGTTTCCCCTCCCTGCTTGATGACTCTGTTTACTACTTAAATGCATATTAAGGCAGCCACACATTCCTTCCTTTGTTTCGGACAGACCTGCCTTCTTCCTGGGCAGGGCTGTGGGGTTTGGAACATGTGTCAATAACACCATACAGGGGAATCCTATTACTTCACATATGATGCTGCCACACACATTGTACAAGGACAATACAGACCAGCAAATTATGAGTTTTCAAATGATACGTTACAAGGCATACCTTGTCAAAAGATTATTACAGTAGCGTGTAGGGTGTGAATACAGGGGTGTATTCTGTCACACTGGCCATGTATTTTTTTCAGTCACTTCCCATTTCAGGCACAAACACTCTCTCATTTGTAAACTGAATATTTTGTCTCTACTTTACCATGATCTTGGCGGGCATAAGCAATCTACAGCTTCTGGCCTTTGTGAACTTGGTATAAAAGAACTCTCATCTGAACATGGGTGTGCGACATGACAAATACTGAAGGCTGTAATAGGTGAGATGTAATCAGCCTCTTGGAACAATCCATTCAAATGTATGCATTATCCTTGGGTGACAGCTTGCACTTACTTTGTTCAGTGGTTCTACTGTTCCTAGCAGTAGGAAACTCAGACAGATGCTTCTCGTTCCAAGTAACCTTTTGTCCCAGAACAGTGTGCTGAATACATGATCAGAAAATGACCTGGGGGGATGTTGGTCTGCAAGACTTTCAAGGCTTGTCATTCTCTTCAGTTTCTATTGAAGTGCAGAAAACCCCAGACGTAGGCACCTTAAAGTGGCGCTTCCCAGTCTTTCATTTCAGGGTGTGTGTTTGGAGTAGTCAGCCCCAATTTCTAGCTTTAAAAGTCCTAAATGCCTTGGAAGATCTTCTCAAGCTTTTCATTTGTGGGCATTCATTACACCGACCATGAAGCTCTCCCTGGCGTCACTCCAGTAGTCTTAGCTGTTGAAGTGTGAACAGTGAGGAGCATGTTCTGTAATTTTTTACACCTCATACGCTGATGCTCTGAGAGGCTGCTGGTAACTGACGTGCTGAAAGTATGGTATGTGACTTCAGGAAATGCCACGTATTCTGTATTCCTGAGCAACTTTCTGACACAGCTTACAAATCAGGTTATTACTGAGGTAATGTCCCGTTACTTTTAATAGCAGAAGCATTGAAAGTCAGCAGATGAGGTACCTTTTACCTCCAGTGGGACCTAACACTTATGCAGGTTCTTAAATTTGCTACTGTGAGCCAGTAGGATTGGGATTCCGGTAGCAAAATTAAGCACGTGCCTAAGTGTTTGTAGAATTGGGGCACAGATAGATAAGGAAAAGGCCAGGGTAGTGGGAGATGGAGAAGGTAGCAGAGACCTGGAGAGGGCTGTTGAGAGCAGGAAGGCTCCTGCAGGAGACTCAGCGGTTATATCTACACTGCAATGGAAGCCCAGGGTTAGTGGGACTCGAGTCAGCTGACCCGTGTTAGGGAACCCTGTATTGATTGTAACCCTAGGTTAAGAATTTTCTGACCCATGTTCGAACCGAGGGCTCTGGAGTCCACACTCTCGTGTGCCAACCCGACTCAAACTGTATCCCAGAGTCCCCAGCGCCACCAACCCTCATGTGGCCGCTGTAGCCCAAGCTGCATTGTGGGAAAACTGTCCTGCCCGCCCTGCATGTTACCAGGAAAAGGCAAAAGGCTCACTGAGTTCACTCTCTGTTGCAAACCCACGGGGCTCTCCAACAGTGTCCTTGCAGATCGGCGGTCAGATGAGAATGGGCTAAGGCCAGCCTGAACTGCTGCAGCTTCCGGTTTCAATAGCGTGGAGTGCGGATTGTGGGGATAGAGAGGACTAAGGAAGTTGTCCTGTGGGATTGTGGGATACTCCTGGATGACCTGAGTCAAGCGGGGCTGCAGCTGCAAAACAATAGAGCTCGGACCCTGGGATCCCGGCTTGACTTGAACTCAGACCCGCCAGCCCTGCAGGGTCCTGGGACCCTGGGTCCGAGCCCTGGGTTAGCGCAACAGTAGTGTAGATGCAAGGAGGGTTAGTCTTGAGCCCGGGCTCACGAACGGGCTTACTTTGCAGTGTGGACATATTCTGAGACACCCAGGGGGAGAGAGCTGCAGACGGCAGGCAGCTCCTATGGTCTGCCAACGCAGGGACAGACTCCAGGCAGCAGGGTCTGGGAGGGCCTTGAGGAGGAGCGAGGGAGGATGAATACATGGACTTTGTAGACTCTGAGCACTTCCTTGCCAGTGGGCTGTGATCCATAATGAGGGGTTTATTGGCCAAGAGAAAACTTTGTGGAGTTCTTGGGGTGATGCTGGCAGGCCAGGCGCCAGTGCATGCCAGGTCCCCGCTGGATACTGTGAGATGCAGAGCTGGGATCTGCATGCTCACCTGTGGGTTCATAGTGCTACGAAAGGAACTAAGCATGTCTATGCCGCTTGGACTGGGTGGGTGGGGGAGGGGGGCGGTAAGGTGTTTCTAGGCATAAGCAAGAGCTCCCTAGCTACTTAGCCTGGGTTAGCCCTAAAGATCAAATAGCGCTTGCTGATGATAGAAGCCGATATTATCTTTTAAATCCTAGGACTGTAACTCATTCGTGTGTCTACGTTTGCTTGCTTTAACCCAGTAAATAACTCGCTAATTTCCTGTTCCTATTTAATACATCTTCACATGGTTTACTATAGGATTGTACTATAGGTTTACACGGGCGTTGATCTGGGATAAGGGCCTGGTCCTTTGGGATTAGGAGCAAGCTGACTATTGCTGTTATTCTTGGAGCAAGGGGCCATTAATGCCAGAGATACTCACCTGGATGGCAAGACAGTCTGGAGCACCCCGGGGCCTGTCTGTGATTCCGTGTTCAGGCCGTTAAAGTGCTGGTGGAGTCTGCACTTGGTGCGGTTGGTGGGTGACATCCAAGTTTGGAACTCCCAGCCAGGGCGGGGGTTGTGCCCTGGTTTGTAACAGCCTGACCTGACTCTTCCATCACTGTTAGGAGCACAATGCTTGGGAAGCCCTGAAAAGGGGAAACTGAGGCAGGGTCCCTGTGGGGCTGTCCCAGGCCATAAACGGGTGCTCTAGAACGGCATCCATCCACACTCCTGAAGAAAGCCAGACCAGTGTCCTGCTGGCTTTGTTCGGATCTCTTCTGTTCCTCTTCTAGTGCTGCTCTTCGGGGGTGATGGGTGGGACCTTGGTGTGGATGGCGTAGCTGTGACTTTGGCAGATTGCCAGCCACGTCCTGTTTAGCTTCTGACAGTTTCTCCCACTTGAGACGGGCTATTCTGGTTTGACATTCTTGTCAGAGTATTTTGTTTTCTGCTCTAGTTACCTGAAGCACAGTGCCTTTGTGACCGCCTCCAAGTTCATGGTGGTTGGCTCAAGAAACGTTGTGAGATGTTGGAATGGAGGTTTTTGTCCATCTGTGCACAAGTCTCTGCTCTGATCGTTCTAGTGAAGCATTGTGAGATGGGCGGTGATATTCTAAGAATGTGAAGTAGGGACCCTTGGAATGCCCCAGGCTGTTTGTTTTCCTTTTAAAATCCAGTCCGTCGCTGTTGGCACCAACTTTTTGCTAACTCATTTGACTATGCCGGGCCCAGCACCATGAGGCTTTAGCTCTCTGAGACTCAGGCGATAATGAGGGGAAGTCACTTATGCCTTTGTCTCCAGAAGAAAGTTGCACTGGTTTAACTTAGATTATTTTTAGAACCGATTTAGTTAGTGCGGTACAAAGCGGTGTTGGCACACTCTTATTTCAGGTTAATTTAAGTCAACTAGTAACTAAATTGGTTTAAAATCACCCCCTAGTTAATTCAGTGCAACGGTCTCATGTAGACAAGCTATTAAACATCTGTGTGCCAGGAAAGGAGCCACTGACAAAACCTGTGGCTCGCACCTAAAACTGAAATTACTCTTGCATTTTGAAGTCTAGATCTGACCTGCTCAACTGTTCGCGTGGGCGAGAGCTTGCAGTCGAGAGGCTTATTCCTGGAAACCCTTGGGTTTGTTTGTACAGCTTCCAGCACAGTGGGGACCTATGCCAAGATAGGGGCTGCCAGGCACGAAAACAACATGAAAAAAAATAGTGACTGAGTAATGAATAGAGGCGGTATTGCCTAGTGGGTAGAGCAGTGCACTAGGACTCGAGGGGCCTGGACTTGGCACAGTTACTCCCCCGCCCCCCCCCCCATGCTTAACTTACACCAGGATAATGGTACTGACCTCCCCTGTAAAGTGCTTTGAGATCTACTGATGCAAAGCACTAGATAAGCACTAGATATTCGTACTAATGCTCAGAACAACTTTTGGTTCTGTATAAATCCTTAATTTGCTTGGTTTTATTACAGTGACCTCTACATCTAATTTTATCATGTCACCAAATTCCACGTGTATTGAACCTTCTCTCTCTCTCAGCTAGCAGGAGATTATTGCACATATTTTAATTAGATGCACGTCAGCTTTTTCACTCACTTAGGAAGCACAACACATCCCCCATTCTCACCAACGTCAAATTAATTTCTCACAACAGCCTGGCATATACCACAGAGAGACTGCTCCTCGGGCCCGACTCAACTCCGCATGCTTTAACATTGTTTTCAAATGGGTGTTAGACAGTCAGTGGTTTCATCTGGCAGCTGGCTTGTTGCAGACAATGTGTCTTTTTCAAGTGACATTTGGTGTGATCCTGGAATGCTGCACATTTCTCAAAAAAAATGAGGAGTCCTTGTGGCACCTTAGAGACTAACACATTTATTTGGGCATAAGCTTTCGTGGGCTAAAACCCACTTTATTGGATGCATGCAGTGGGAAAATACATTTCTCAGTGGCTTCGTTTAGCAGCTGGTAATCCCCTTCCATTCCTGCTCCCTCTGGAAGGGATCATTGCGCTCCAAGCACTAGGACAGGCGGAGCATGCCATCTTGTGCAATTTCTCTTGCGGGCCACTCATTCCCAGGAAAACTCACCTCCCCCGTACCTCGGCAAGGTTCCCTCTCAGACAGAGGGACTCGGGGACTTCCTTTGCTCCATCTTTGACAGCGGTTTAGTTTTCTTCTGATGCCATTAAGCACATACACAACACCAAGGTGTCCTAGTAAGGGACTGGCATTGATTTGCTAGCCAGAGAGTACGTCTTCACTACCCGCCGGATCGGCGGGTCGTAATCCATCTATCGGGAATCGATTTATTGCGTCTCATCTAGACACAATAAATCGATCCCCGAATGTGCTCCCCATCGACTCCAGAACTCCACCAGAGCGAGAGGCGGTAGCGGAGTCAACGGGGGAGCCGCGGCCGTTGATCCTGCGCCGTGAGGACCCGAGGTAAATCGATCTAAGATACTTTGACTTCAGCTACGCTATTCACGTAGCTGAAGTTGCGTATCTTAGATCGATTTCCCCTCCCCCACCCAGTGTAGACCAGCCCAGAGTCAGCTGATGTGGGTCTGGTTACAAATGGCCAGCATGGACCTGGTCAAAAAAATTCCGTCAAAGCATTTTTGACAAAACAGAAATTTTTGTGGAAAATGTCTAATTTTATTGACAATTTTCAGGGTTTTGTCAAAATCCAAAAACCCATAGAAAAATTTCAGCAGAAACAGAACAATTTTATTTTGGTCAGGGTGGGGGGGGGAAACAACCCAGCTGGATCTGGTTTAATATACCCTGACTGGGACAGGATCCATTGGTACTTTAACTATAAGGCTAGTTATTTACAGGTTAGAAGAGAATTGGTTCATATAAGTCTGGTGCTGGCCAAGGAAAGAGTTGCTTGTGCCGAAGAGAGAGAGTAAATATTGGCCCACATTCGAATCTGTAATTGGCTTAGTCAGTTTGCCTCTAGGCATGCTGGAATAGCAAAATACAGTGTTACGAGAGAGCAATTGAATTACAGAGGGAATTCATAAAAGGGGAGCAAGAGATGAAGTATTCATAGATTCAAAGCCCAGAAGGGACCATTGTGATTGTCTACTCTGACCTCCTGTATTCTCCTTGATGTATAATCCAGGCCTTCTCAAGACATGCGTGACTAGCCAGTAATTCAAGAGCATTACTATCTTCGCATGCACTCACACGGTAAAGCATACACCTGGGGCAAAGGGTGAAGGTTCATGCTGAAGCCGGATGAAGTTAGCAGAGCTGACCCCAAAATGAGAGCAATCTACAAAGGAAATCAGATCTAAGGCACCTCTTCTGGGTGCTGATCCAAAACCCAGGGAGAGAGTCCCATTCCCGTCAGTGGGTTTGGATCAGACCCCACATGAGTGATTGTTTCTTAAAGTGGATCTTAACGACTTCCCGTAAGATCTCCTTGCAGCTCTGTGATGCCATTTTCTGGGCCTCCTCCCCAGACACCTGTGTTACAATAATCATCCTGCCAACAGAGAGGGACTCCAAATGGCTCCTCCCACTGGAGACTATCTATGCCCCACCTCCATCTGACCAGAGGATGTCCCAAGTGGGCCACGTAACCGTTCCAGCTGAGTATGCGTCCTTTGCCATGCAGTCAGCTCCTGTCAGAGACAGAGGGGCTGAGCTCCGGACTCTAGTTCAGACCCACTGAGTAGACATAGTGGGCCAGATCCCTGGCTGGTGCAAACTCGAACCGCTTCATTGGAGTCAGTAGGCCAGATCCTCAGATGGTCTCAACTGGCACCATTCCATTGCACTCAATGGAGCCAGGGCATTTACACCAGCTGATGATCTATGTTTAAAATGCTATTCCTGCAGTCCAAATCTTTGAAGGAAGAGGTAACAGGAAAGTCTGTCCTTAGAGAGATTCCTATGCCACTGCTGAATGTCTCCGAAACCAAGCGCGGGTCTTTGGACACCATTAGGGGCTAGTGTTCTCTCAATGCATAGTGGATTTCCAGGGGTAACTGTCAGGTGCTGTCTCCCAGGAGTCAGGCCTAGTGGTTGGAGAAGAGGTCGAAGCCAGACATAGGGTTGGGACTGGGCCAGGGGTAGCGCTGGATTCGAGGTCCAGGGACATGCCGGGATTGGAACCCAGATCAGAGTCCGTAGACAAGCCAAAATCAGTACCGTAGCCGGCGTGCCGGTGCAAGCCAGAGGTCAAAGCCAGGTGGTCAGGGTCCAAGGAGGTCAGGAGGTGGGGGCAAGGCTGGAGTGGGTCAGTAACAGGGCTGAAGCAAAGTCAGAGCAAGGACAAGACTGGAAGAGGGCTGGGGCAGGCACCGGAGCCAGCTGGGAGTCTGTGATGCTGCGAGGCAGACGGAGGTTCCTGGTCAGGCGGAGTTGGCGAAATACCTTCGTTTGGGGGTCATCTGACCCAGGCTCTGCTCAGGGATAGGCTGCCACACGCCGGAGGGCGGAGTCCCCGCAGGCTCTGCGGGAGGGAAGTCAGTATGGCTGGGTTGTTGCCTGAGTGGTGACTCACCGCAGCTCTGTCGGGGGAAGCTGAGTGAGCAGCCCTGGTTTGGCTGCGGATTTGCCTCCCTGTAACTCCCTTGTGCATAAATCCTCTGGCACAGATGCAGAGTCCATCCCTAAAAATACCACAGTCCCCTTAGCTTCACACCGCAGAGCCGGCCAGCACCCCCTGGACTCACGTTCTCTTTTGGGGGTGAGTGTCGCTGCTCAAATTCTCTCCCAGGTAAACCTGCTCTCCCCCTCATGGGGTTAAAAGAAGATCATTTAAAGTACAGCAAGGGTGAGTCACCTGTTTACTCCAAGAACTGTGACAGCTGAGACTTGCTAAAGTTCCTGTCGTGACCTTGTGCTTCACTCCCAACCTGCTGCTGGAGATAAACCTCTCGCTCTGCAAAACAGCATCAGCTTGTGTCTAGAGAGATGGGCATTTAAATGGAACTCGCTCCAGCTTGGTAACCCCACTCCTGCATCCTTCCTTTGACCCGGGTACCACTGGGCCATCTTGCTCATATCCAGCAGATAGCAGGAAGTCTTGAGTTCACGCCATCGTGGGCTGTAGTTCAGGTGCTGTCCCAGCCTTCACTGTTGACAAGCATGATGTATTCATGTCCAGCCAAAGGGTACATGAGTGGGGATGAGGATTCCACTGCTTGCATGCTTGCTCATGGGAAAACTTTAGGTTTGACTTCCCTGCAGAGCCAGCCTGTGTGATAACCATCTATGTTTGAGCACCCAGTTAGCCTAGCCTGCGTGTGAGCTGCCACACCCAACTTCTTGCACTGATGCATTTGGGTCATGGACTATCAGAACTCTTCTTGACAATGGCCAAAGACTGGAACGAAGAACAGCCCTTACTGCCAAAACACTGAAGAGGTGTAGACGCCAGTGCCCTCAGTGAAACCAGACTCGCTGATGAGTCCCACCTTGCGGAGGTCGGAGCAGGCTACACCTACTACTGGATTGGCAAGCCTAAGGATGAACCCAGATATTTGGGGGTAGAGGTTGCCATATGGTCCGACATTGCCCACAAGCTTGACTCACTCCCTGAGGGGTGTCACACCAGGACAAACTCATTGTCCTTGGCGATTTTAATGCTCGTGTGGGAACCAACTCTAACACGTGGAGCAGGGTGTTTAGGCCATCACAGCATTGGAAGGTCAAACTCCAACGGCCAAGTACTTCTCTGCCAAGTTCAATCTCACTGTTATGAACACAGTCTTCCATCAGGTCAACAAATATAAGACAACAGTGGCACATGCTGAACTATGTAATAGCATGGTATAGAGACATTAAAGATGTGCACATCACCCGTTCTTTGAGAGGCACCAAATGCTGGTCAAACCATCGGCTTGCGAGAAGTATCATGTTGCTACACTTCTCACCAAGGCACCCAGAAGACGCCTCAAACCACAAAAGGAAATCAATGTTGCTGCAATGAAAGACGCCAGCAAACAAGCAAAGTTGGAACAGACACTGGAGACTGTGTTAGCTGAGGTCCCAGAGAACTCCATAGACAATGAGGCAACCTGGCAGAAGCTCAGAGATGTCACATATAATACAACATTCAAGGTTCTTGGCTTTGTAAGGTGGAAACATCAGGACTGGTTCAATGAATCCTAGAATATCAGGGTTGGAAGGGACCTCAGGAGGTCATCTAGTCCAATCCCCTGCTCAAAGCAGGACCAATCTCCAACTAGATCGTCCCAGCAGGGCTTTGTCAAGCCTGACCTTAAAAATGTCTAAGGAAGGAGATTCCACCACCTCCCTAGGTACCCCATTCCAGTGCTTCACCACCCTCCTAGTGAAAAAGTTTTTCCTAATATCCAACCTAAACCTCCCCCACTGCAACTTGAGACCATTGCTCCTTGTTCTGCCAACTGCCACCACTGAGAACAGTCTAGATCCATCCTCTTTGGAACCCCCTTCAGGTAAAGCCAATGCGGAGTGAACACATACCGCCCTTCAGAAGTGAGGTAGGAGTCGCTGCTGCACTCTCCCCTCTGCCCCGGAGCTGCTCTCCCGGCCTGCGTCTTCCCCATGGCCCCTCTTCATCAGCCAACCCCCTGACAGCTGTGCTGAGTGAAGGCACAACACAGTCCTCCCTCCGCGTCACAGACACATGTTGTTCTTGTGATGTATTGTGTTCTCTATATCACAGGGCTCAGAGCCCTGTTGTGCTGGGCCCTGGACACCACGTCCCTGAGGGACTGGCCGTGCCCCCACCCTATCGCAGGGCTTTTCTCTGTTTCTGCTCGTCACACTACCAGCCGGTTCTGGTTTGCAGAAATGTCCTTAGGCCAGCATGGCAGTGGAACCTGGGTTGTCTCATTCAGATGCAGCAGGACTTCACCCACCTGGCTGAGCACCACCTGGATTCCTACTGTATAATAAGAGGGGCACAAATAATCCACACCACATCTTCTGGTTGCTCCCCCCAACCTAGCAGCATCGTCACGTCAGTCTTGGCTGGCCTGAGTTTCAGCCCACTAGCTCCTGTCCCTGCCCTGTTGTCACCCACACGTTGGCTGAGGCATTGGACAGCACTGGCTGACTTGGGTGAGGTGGAGCTGTTGGTCCTGATCCTGGCTGAGAGGGAAACAGAGTCAGGGAGAGGTGAAGCTCCTGGCCCAAGGTCAGAGAGCCAGGTTGGTGGGGGAATCAGGAAGAGACCCAGCCCAGCCCCCCCAGCCACTATTCCATGCAACGCCAGCTCCAGCAAAGTCCCTGGAACTTTGCCGATTCACACCTGGTGAGGAGCTGGCTCCTAATCTTTACATAGCAGAAGCAAATCAATTGCATCACCATCTGACAACCAAACCATCAGAATGTGGAAACAGTCCAGGTCATCTGAAACATGTTATCTGGATCCTGAGTGCAGAGTGAATAATTCCCAGAATGAATAATAAAGAGCTCAGCTTAGATCACGTGCAACTTTACGTGGTGCCCTGCTGTTTGACTAAGGAAGCATGATGGAATTTAACCGAGCCTGAATTTCTCAACCTTGTGATATTAAAAGAAAATATTTACTGAGTGAACAGACAATTTTTCTGTAATGGATAGAAATAAAAAAAAAAAACCAAAGTGCCTAGCCAACGTGAAGTCTATCTGTTGGGTTACTATCGCAATGTATTGTACTTTATAAGCAATACCTCAGAATGTAAGACTCCTCGCTGCTACAGACACCTAATCTGTGACTCCCAAGAACCCAAAAGCTCTCCATGTGTAATAGTGTCTGCGTCCCGTTGAAAAAGTAGTTGGCTTCCTGCATTGGGATAGTGCCTTGATGGGAGAGAAGGGAGGGAAGACAGAATTAGAGATGAGCGAATACTGAAAATAATTGTTCATGAAGAGTTTACTTAAGAATGTGCACAAAGTGTGGATTTGAGTATTGGGGAATTATTTGCCTGGCAAGGCTAAGAATGCAAAAAATACTTAGCAAATGGTGCGTTCTTCAAATGTCACAAAATTCAAATGATTTAAATGAATATTATTCAGCCAGCTCCCCACAGGATCCTGTCATTTCCTGAGGAACAAGCAGCCAGCTAGAATGCGAGTTCATAGCTCATCAACGGGGCATCGCTTTCCGAACTCCAAGCATGCAGCTCTGTGCTCCAGTCCCGTCCCTCTGATTCCTCAGCCTGCATGCCGCCTCCCATTCCATGTGCTGCCCTGTCTGAACGCGTCTCCCCTAATGGCGTACGACTGTAGCTGTCACTCACGCATCACCCCTACATATCCGGGGTCACACTTTCAAAATTGCTCCAGGCCTGATTTCCAAGGACTTAGGGCCTACATGGGAACTGAGCCGCCAGGTTTCAGTAGTGCTCAGTTCCCATTTCGGCACCTCTGTAGAGGCCAGGTTTTCTCAAGAGCTCAGTATCCCAGGAGCCCTTGGGAGAATCCAGCCCCTAAGGGTGTGGCCGGACTAAGCTAAAAGGGGAGGTGATCGCTAACACGTTTTAACTAACAGGGAGGGTTTGACAATGTGTGAGTTGGCTGAGCGAAGAGAGGCAGCAGCATTTCTCTCTCTGTAACACAATAGCTCTTGATCACAGCAGCCAATCAATTCCAGAATTTCAGGGAATGTTCTAGGCATCCAGGAGCAGAATGCTTTTGATTTTGGTGACAATCAGGAACGCCAGAAAAGCCTACATAAAATGCAGGGCCTGTAGCAGCTTAATAGGCTGCTCTCTCTCCTGGCTACACCAGCAACCCTCGAGTTAAAACCTATTCACAAACACATCTTTGAAAAAAACCCACCTTTTACCCTATCCTTGATTGACCCTATTTTGACTCTCTCAAACCTTTGCAGACCCCTTTGACGTTGCCAGGCTTGACAAAAGGAAGCCATTTGAACGGTATTTACATCTGTGAGGAGCTTCTGTCTCCGAGGCAATGATTGTCTGAATACTCCACTTCGGGAGACGTTTCCCGTCATCTGCACTAAGCGCTATAGCTGCAGCGTTGTGTGTGTAGACAAGCTCTTATCCTGACTGGTGCTAAATGTAACCCACTGGTCTTTTAATGCCTTGAAGGAAGGTCACTGAGGACTGGTTCAAAACTCTGTGAAGTCAGAGGGAGGCTTTCACCAGTTACACCTGAGTCGTCAGTGCAACCTATTAGGGCATTGGGAGGGCGTCCTTTAGAGAGACACTTTATCCCTTACCAGGGACAGGTGGGGGCATAGCAGACACAATCTTCTGCCAATACATTTATTAGTTCAGCATCACTTTTGCTACCTCTGTATTAAAATCTGTGTAGGATAGAACATACCGGGTCAGACCCAAGGTCCATCCGGGTCCCTGCACTGCCCCTTTACTGAGTTGCATCACTTGGAAACCAGCATGGGGAATTTAAACCCCAGCCCACACGTCCAAGTGACTAGGAGCTGGCCTATTCAGTGACTACAGTTCGAGCTTGACTCCTCCGTTGTCAAACAAATGAAATGGGAGGAGGATGTTTACAACCATTTTATCACTTTTTTGCAGGGAGAGCGGTGCCTATCCATTTGTGCACAGCGAGGTATTCTCTGCCTGTATGCAGCAAGCAGAGGGGAAGGGTCTGTTTAATTTTCTTATTTTTATCCTGTGAAATAATGTTCTATTCTAGAACGTCGCCAGACTGCTAATCATGCCTAGCTGTAATAAAAGGAAGATAATTATTAGCAATTGGAGCTGTCCTGGTTCGCCACTCATGGCTTGCCATTTGCATGCTAATGGATCTCTACCACAGAAGAGTTCCACCCCTATGGCGCAGTTTGTTAAACCTTATGGTGTGGAAAGAAACCAATATGCGTCAAGGCAGCCAATACTGCCATCGGTTTCTTTGATGATTCTAAATTAAAGGGTCACTACCAGCTAATGTGACTTTAGAATCCATCGTAATAGTTCACTTTCATGTGAAATAATACTTTGTTTCTATTAGTATGGCAATAAGATTTTGAGAACACAGAGCACAGGGGTAATCCATTAAGGGAAAAGGTACTAATAAAACACTGCAGAAAGAGATTGTATCGAACCGCTAGAGGACCACTGGAAATATACAAGACTTTGTTTGGTTCGTTATCCTTTCTTCCCAGTGATGATAACAAAAGTGGAAATGTTTAAGATGTATTTGAAGAAAGCTCGGGTTTTCACGGAGGTATTCTCCTCTTCCTTGGGAGGCCCTGGGGCTTTTAGTTAACCTTCACTGTGATCCCAAGGCCTGCTAGAGAAAGGAAGAGCGAGCCTGCGATTAAGACACTGGCTGCCAGTTCGGAAGATCTGAGTCTCTAGTTCTGCTAAAGACTTCCCTTGTGAGTGTGGCCACGCGACCTCACTTAGCGGCCGGGTTCTTCATTGCTGTATGGCCCCTTTGTGACAGCTAGGCTGCTGCAAAGGGTCTCCTGGTGTCTACTGCCATGCTGAGGGGTGTAGTACAGGCACCACGCCAGTTCTTCACCTGCTTGCATCACCTCCGCAGGAGTGACCGGAGGGGGTCAGGCCAGGGCAGACCTGCATCTTGGCTGTTGTGTGTTCTTTCAGAGATCATTGAAGCAGAGGTGCACGAGTAGCAGGGATGAATTGGGCCCGTGTCTCTCTCGGCAACAGTTCCCCAGCTGTAAGGCAGGGGTTAGCACAATTCCTTGTTGGTCTTGTCTATTTTGGCTGTAAGATCCTCAGAGCAGGAGCTCTGATTTTATGTGTGTACCACACTTACCCCAGTGGAGCCCGGATCACTGATGGGGCTCCAGCGATACAAATAAAACAGAATCTTCTGACAATTGCAGTGTCTCATAACCTGGGTCAGTGGCAGAGATGCATGAGACCGGAAACATAGCTGACAGCTAGCACGTGTATGAAGTGGGGTGGGCATGAGACGTGCGTCTTCCATAGCGAGGCAGCAGACTGTTTTGTTGCTCTGATATTACCAAAGGTAATCCTGAAACATGCAGAGCTGTCCTCGATCTGCTCCTGGTTGCCGAGTGAGATAGCTGTTAGAGTCTTGTATGCTTAGGGTTTGTCTCCACTGCAAATAAAAGGTGCGGTGTTAACCTGGGTTCTCTAACCCGCATTTGCTAACTTAGCAGAGAAGGCATAGCAACTTGGCTTTTAACTCAGTTTGGTTCCTCTACAGTCTTTAGCTCGAAGCGCTAATCTGAGTTATAACCTGTGTCTTCATTGCTATTTTAATCCAAGTTAGTTAACCTGTGTTAACCCCCCCTTTTTTTTGGCAGTGTGGCCATTCTCTTGGTGTTGGCTGGGTATCAAAGGACACATTTTAAGGAGCTCTCTGAGGGAAAGGATACATATGTGAGAGCTCATCTACATATGTACTGGGTCATCCAGACTACATATACTCTGTCACGGTAGCACTCTCTTGTGGTTGTACTGAAGTTGTGAAGGTGTGTTCGATTGTACCACAGGGTGCCCAGGAGAAATGGAACACTGTTCTCTACCCTGCCTACCTCCAACTACAGGTGGGACGTCTGTAATGGAGGAATGCCCAACAGCGGGAGCTGTTATACGTAGAGAACACTAGGCCTGGGGAGCTCTGGGAAATGTACTTTAGGCGTCGGGTGGCCATTTTGTTTGTGTTTGTAATGGGTTAAATTAGAGGAGGATGGTTGTTAGAATGATGTTGGGTAGGGTGAGTTACTGCTCTGTTCTTTGAATGAAGAGGGAACTTTGAATTCCTTGGCCAGGCGAGTATCGGCCATCTCCTGAACAGCCAAGGGAGGCTTTAGCCAGCAAGCATAGATAGAGGGGACCTGGGACAAGCAGAAGCATGGTTCTAGCTGGGAGTGCTGGCCTAGAAGGCCCTGATCCTGCCAGTGGCGGAGCTAGGAGTGGAAATGTGGATGGGCCCCGACCTTTGGGTGGCCGGGCAATGACAGACAGTGCTTGCTCAGCTTCTCCCCCGATGCCCTGTTCCTAGCTCTGGTGCCCCCAGACACAGGGCTTCACCTGCCGAGCTGGGCAGGCTCCTGGGGCGGCTCAGAACATGGCCAGGCAGAGCTGCCAGAGCGTGGCTTTCTGACAGGCAGGCGCAGAGCTCCGTCCTGCTTCTCAGGTGCCCGAGTGATGCACCGGGATGCTGTAGCAGCACTGCACCCCTGCTCAGATCTGGGTGGGCCTGGATGGATGGCTGTAGCCCACCAGTCGCTGCACCCCTGGATCCTGCAGACTCCCGAGGACTAGCCCTGTACACTAAATGAAACACATGCACCAGTCTTGGCAGGCTTGGGGCCTGCTAGGCTCATTCTGTGATGCACTTGGGAGCTCCTTGACGGGGGTTGCAGTGGTTTGCGATTTGCATTTTGCTAAATGTCTCCTTCTTAAAAATCAAGAGAAGCTTTTACTGAGGCCGTCCCTGGTTCCCTACTGAGCTGTGCCTCCTTCACACCCACCTGTGCCAGAACTGCCGTTCACCCGGCATTCTTCTGCGGCCGTGGAGCATATTCCAGCCTCCCCCGAGGAAGAGGCTGTTGCATGTTCCAGTTCTTCAGGAATCTCTCATGGACTCTGATCGTTCAAGAAGGTGCATTGTAGCAGACCCTTCCTCCGCCCATACAGAGCCCCTGGCAGGAGAGGGGCTTGGCCAGCTCCCTGCGTGCAGCAGATCAGGTTTTGGGACTTCAGTTGGAGAGCCGATGCTCTGGTGTGTTCCGGCTGAGAACATAAAGTTCTGGCTTTTCCTGAAGTCTGCTCTGACTCCTAGAAGACGTAGATCTTTCCTGCCAGGGTGCAGACAGCTTAATGCAAGGCTAAGGATCCTATGTCGAAGCAAGTATCAGAGGAGGAATACAAATGAATCTTGTGTTCTTTGTTCCAGGTCAGCTGGTGAATTTTATTCCGTGTAAAAATGAAAAGGTACGAAGTGAGATTCCTCTGTTGAATGAGAGGTTGGGTCAAGGGGTGACCTGGGGATCTAATCACTTAACTTTGGAGCTGTGCATATATTCCCTGGCATTTAGGGACTGTTCAGAATCTCTCAGCTGGAGCATGTGGAATGGAGTGTTGCCTTTTCGCATTTAGACAAGCTACTTACGTGGAATTTGTTTGTCGCTGATTCTTGCTCTGTGCTTGGTATCCTGGATAACTGTTGCTCAGTGGCGGGGGTGGGGAGAGCTCCTAGGTATGGGTCTCAAAGGTCACATCCCTTTAGCAATCCCCAAATCTCACATACCTGTTGAGTTACTGGTTACGGGACCGACTGTCGCCGCCTGCAGAAATGCCCATCGGAGAGGTGCCCTGGGGCAGGGATCGTCGGCAATTTCCCCCCCCCCAAAAAAAAAAACAGCGCCTGGTGTGAAGGTGAGAAAAGGGATGAAGTTTCCCCTGCCCAGGGGAGCAAATAGCAATTCCATGGGTCCCCCAAACCACCCTTGCAGCGGCTGTGGCCCTCAATCAGCCCGTGGGCCCCCTGGGAGTTCCCATGGCGACCGGCTGCACCACCAGGGACTCAGTGCGATGCTGCCCCCAGAATTCAGGAGGCAGGTGGGCTCCCCGGTGCGCAGGGGGGCTGCAGATAAAACGGTGTTGCCTGAGGAGCTGCACTCAGCCATGTTTCCCACAGGGTTAATTTTCTGCTGGATTCCCATGAGGAACTGAGGGGCAGTGAGATTTGGGGCAGTCCCCTCTTGTCCCCAGGCCAACCTGGCCCCAGCCAGGCATCACTGACCCATAGACATTTGTTGGCTTGAGAACACGGGGGGGTAAACTACGAAGGACACACCTGAAAAAGCAGGAGAGTAATTGTGCTAACAATCTTTTGACTCCGTTCTCACTATAAGAAAGGCAAGAATGTCAAATAGACGCATAGACTGGAGCATCAGCATGTAAGACTAACATACAGCAATTGCAGGGAGCACCAGACTTACTCTTTCCGAAACAAAGTGAAGAACTTTAAAGCTCTGGACTCCATTTTTAAACTCTGTGGCAGAACATCTCCAACCCTTTGAAAGAAGAAAAGAGGGAAATTGGCAGGTAGACGATGTAAGGCGAAACTGGCTTGATTTGAGTTGAATATTCTCAAAGAAGTAGAATAGCAAAACCTCCTTCAGCTGGGCGATCGTTTTCTAACGTACAAACACCAGTGCTGGGTATTCGGATACGGAATAGGGTCGCTAGCTTATCATTTCCTTTCTTAGAATTCATCCTTTGTTATCTGCTTGACGAATGCAAAGCAGGGGGCATTATCCCAAAAGAAAAAGTAGAAATCCAAGATGAATGCACAGACTGAATGTATCTTGGAGATGTGTCTGATTAGTCTGATTTGTATAAGATCTGTGGACATGACTTCAGTGAAAAGCTACGTAATGAGGGGGGAAATCTGGCTCGTTGGAAGCCAGGTGCGCACTTGGAAAAGTATCCTAAATGTGACAGTCTTACAGCAAAATGTGTCTATCCGAGTTGAAGATCTGAGGGCCTGCACAGCCCCCGCGCGGTGTATGTCTGTGGGGCGCAGGCTGCACATGTATTGCAAAGGGACAACAGCAGCAATCCCTCAGAAGAAGAATATTGATCACAGGAATAGCAAAGCTCACCAGGTTGCTGTTACAAATTTTACAGTCAGCCAAGCAAGAAACAATCAGAAATGCCACTTCCATACAGCGGGGCCAACAAGGTGTATTTAGAAAGATGGAAAGATTTGCCAGAGTTGCGAAGTGTCGCGTTACTGGGCATCTGACTGGGCTGGGTGTGGGAAGAGGGAATCCACTCACATCAAGCAGGCAGGGATCTAGAGTCTCGTGCAGAGAGGAAGGAAGGCACAGCTGAGATACGGTTCAAAATCAGGGGCAGATCCTCAGATGACATCAGAAGCAGAGGATCTGCCGGCTCCCATGAACAGTACGTAGCTCTCTGCTTTAGTTCCCCCCGTGTACAAAGGAGGTGATGATACTTACCTGCCTCTCAGGAGTGCTTTGTGTGTGAGTGAGTTAATTGCAATACAGCACTTGAGAACATAAAGCTCTATATAAACGCTGGGAAGAATTAGGGGTCTCTTGCTGCTGACGGGACGCAGAATAAGTTTGCAAGGAAAGCGGTGATTTTTGGAAGCAAGAATACCCAGCCACCATGCTGTTGACGTGGCGTTTTGTCAGTCAGTCTGGACTAGCAAGGCTGTGGCCGGGGCATGGGGATAACAGAGGGACTCACATGGCAGCGAGGCACCCAGCTACCATTGACTTTCCAGAAGAGTTGGGCATTTCACTGCCATTTGTGCTTTTGAAAATCCCCCTGTAAATCACCTCTAGATTGAGCGATTGATTGGATGACCTTTACATAGTCCCTCCCCCAACGACTAAACTTGAAATACAAAGCCATGCAATGGAACTTGGCCTGCGGTTAACATCCATTGGCAACATTCTTGGAATTCGTATGGCTGCATCTTACCTATGGGCTGTGTGTGTACACGTGCCTGCATCTGCCATCAGCACTTCATTCAAGCATCTGATCTTTAAGGGACAAATTCTACTCCAAGCTGGGGGGAAAGTCCTGATCACTTACCCACAGGCAGCCAACACTTAGGCCTTGGCTACACTTGGCAATTAGGCGCGAGTGTAGTTGCGCCGCCAGCGCTGCGAGAGAGCTCTCGCAGCGCTGCAAGTACTCCACCTCTCCGAGGGGAATAGCTTGCAGTTCTGCGAGCGAGCGTGCAGCGCTGCAGGCACTGATTACTGAGCGCAGCAAGTTGCAGCGCTGTACAGCGCCAATGTAGCCAAGGCCTTAGATGCATTTATCTGACAGAATTGTCTTCATGGTCAGGCTGAGTTCTCATTCTTTCAAGTGCATTCAAATGAATTGTGCTGTTGCTGTGCTTGTCTAACAACATCTCCCTGCGTTCTGCTAGTTCCGGGGGCTATTGTGCCCGGGATTCCCATTACGAGTCTTGTTTTCGGTGTGTCAGGAAATCACTTGGACTTGCTGGTTTTTATCTTCCCTTGAATGCAAACTGAAATGTCGCAGGCCCCACTCTGCTGAGACCGAGACAGGACTGAGCTTGTGCCTTATCTCCAGAGTCAAAAGGAAATGTGGAGACCTCAGTTATAGGATGATAAAGCCTGTATGTTTTGAAATCTTTTTACTGGTTGTCCCAGCTGTGGGAAAGCACCCCCTTCTGGACACCCGGCAGCTGTGTCGGAGTCCCACCATACTGGGCCCTAACATTTCCTCAGCCCAGGCTCTGTCTGTTACCCCATTACAGACATCGGCCCCCATGGCCCAGCTGCCCTAGACCCCCCAGACTTCTCAGTAGCTTATGCAAACCTTTCCCAGAGCCTCACTCTTCAGGGACATGTGGCAGCTGAAACACACGCCACAAGCTTTCCAAAGGTTTCTGAACACAGTTACTGTTTATTGAGCTGGCACAAGAAATACAACAACTCTCCTCTTTGCCATCCTGCCTCAGTTTCCTCACCGCTCTGGGTGTGCTTTGGGATTTGGGCAGAGTTAGTGTTGCCACCTCTGACGCACAAAAACCCGGGACATCCAGGATGATCCTAAGCCCACAAAACTGGCCAGCGGACAGTGTGCACTGAGCACCCTTATGGATTTCCCAGGACTGCTACCTGGGAAAACCTGGACACTTGGTGGCATCCCCAGTCAGAGGCCTCGGAGTGTCCAGGATGCCCGTCCGGCACACAGCTTCTCTTCTGAACCATGAAGCCTCTCTCTCTCCTGCAGCCAGCTGTCCCTGCAGTCCCTTCTGCTCCGAAAGTCTGCTCCTCTCTCTTGCCCCAAACATCCTTCGTCTTTTTAAACACCTGCTGTGTCACCTCTGTCCCTTTGTTCTCCTGTCTGGATATTTTCCATTCTCCACTCCTGGCTTTCTGCAGATCTACTTGGTCAAACCAGTTTTCCAGCTCAGGCCCCCTCCTTGGCATAACCTTAACGACTGTGCTCTGGGTGAACAATGGATAACAGAGGGAGTGGGAGATTCATGTTGGGGATTTTGTCAGCCCATGAATGATGCACTACACACGGATACAGTCAGTGATACAACAATTGCATCACATTCATAGATTCCCCAAATCATTCCTCTCTGCAGACTAGGGAGGAAGGCTCCTCCAGTCCTGAGGTTGGTGCAGCAGCCACACAGCGCAATCTGGCATGGAGGAGACCTCCTGAGGGACCTTCCAGCATGTTGCCAGCTGCTCAGGCCATGGCAGGGGGCAGGACGTAGGGTTTAACTGATAACTGTGCTGGATGCGTTTCTGGGTTTAAAAGCCAGCATCGCAGAAGAGGCATTTGTGAGCAATGTGGGTGTGATGTATGAGGCACTGTATGATGCATCTGAGTTTTAACTCGCAGCTACAGAGATGTAATATTTATCTTCCTCAAGCCCATAGACCCATAGCCCAGAGAGATGATTAATATGTTTTGTAGACTCTCTGGTGGAAATGCCAGAGCAGTTCCTTGAACAGTCTATTGAAGCAACAAAAACTGGAATTTTCCCATCGCTTTTCCACAGCTTTGCAGAAAATATCTTTCAACCACTGTAGCGTCTAGAATGAGTACGAGGTTAAATGCTCTCAGACTTGGAGTCCTTCCAGCTGTGTCCACAGCCTGCTCCGGTAGCCGCACAGTACAGTTACTCTCAAGCGCAAGCAGTCACATGGGAAATCCACCCCTGTTATGGGTTGCTTGAATGTAAGGACAATCGAGAATCGGTGAAGCGCCAGGCTCCGAACTCTTTGCAAGAACACACGCCACATTCTAATGGTGTCGGCAGTGCAGCGAATGAGTGCCCAGTCCAGTGCGTGATGAACTATCCCCAACTCACAATTCTTTCAATGTTCTGTGCCTGTCACATCTTTTATTTATCAAACCTGCTGGCCCTGCTGCTGCCGAACTTGCAGCCTGAAGACTGAGTTAAACTGGCTTAGCACTCACGTGGGTGCCAACCCCCATCTTGCCATGCAAGAGAAAAGGAGAAAACTGCTGGAAATCTGACACAATTCTCTCTCCATCCTGGCCATGGGTCAGTATGGGACTTTGGCCTATGCCTAATTTTAATGTAAGCTGGGGAATGGTCCTGCTATTGTGGGGAACTTTCCTGGCTTCTGCACTACCCCAGTGAAGTGGGCTAGCGAAAGGATCTGAGTCCTCGCTCCCACTTCCTTTACCCAGAGGCCTCCCTGCCCTTGAGGAATCCCCTTCCACTCTCCTGTCTGGCAGAGTCCTTGTAACCCCGACAAGGCTGGGCCCAGGATTCCTGGGGGGCTCGACCCCCAACCCTGCTGTGGTCACCCAGGACAGGGGCTAGGGTGTCCCCACTCCGGGGTACTCTGTTTGCACTGGGCACCTCCCTGACCCACTGATCATTTCATACAATTTAAAGCAAATACAAGTTGTTTAATTAACAATTAATTTAAAAAAAGAATAAGGAAAAATGGGAAAGGTTAAAGGAAACACATCACCCCGCTCTGTGGCAGGGAACATCACAAACAGTGTCTCTGGAACGTCAGGGCAGGTCACAGGCTCCTTCTCAGGCCCTGGCTGTGCTGCAGGGACGCTGCGGGTCGGACACTTGCTCGGCCGGTGGCCACACGCTCTCAGGCTCTAGGTGGCAGGACCCTTCTTCCCAGCGTCGCCCCTGCCCTGACAGGGTTACGGTCCCCCTCCAAGTCTGGCCTGCAAGGCCTCTTGGCTGAGGCGTCTCCCTGTGCTGGGCCCACTGCCCAGGGTCCCCCTCATTCTCCCCAGCTGCTCACCGCCCCCAGCTCCGGACGGCTCCAGCCCCAGCTCCACTCGGCCTCAGCACGGCTGCTGCTGCTCTGCCTTCAGCTCCCTGGGCTCTTCTCTGGCCTCTCTGGCTCTGGTTGCTGCAGCTCTGCCCCCAGGACAGGTCTGCTCTGCAGGCTGCTTCTGTGACTCTGCTCCCAGCTCTGACCTGCTCCCTGGGCTGCTTGTCTGGCCCCTCTGGCTCTGGTTGCTGCAGCTCTGCTCTCTCTGGGCCGTGCTCTGGCTTTGGGACTGCAGCTCAGCTCGGGCCCCTGCTCTCTCCTTAGCTCGGCCCCACTCTGTCTGACTCAGGCCATTCCAGTTCACACGGAGGACGGGACCCCCCCGGCCTCCTGACTCCCAGATTAGCCTGCCCGCCCTGTCAATCAGGCTGATCTGGAGCATTGGCCTCTCGCCATTGTTCCTGGGGACTGTCAGTCTCAGGCCCCTGATTTCCCACCGACCCCTCCCCTTTTAGTGCTGGGAGCTAGCCACCAAAACACCCCGACTGAGTGCTAGTACATTCAGCACAAGAGCGCTGCTCACATTCTTAAAACTGGGCTCCTGCCTACGTCCCTCCCTCCGTCAGAGACTGTTAACTGAGATCCTTGCAGAGGCATTGATCCGTATCCGATCCCCCGGGGAGCTGCGCCAGGTTACACCAGCTAAGGAGGCAGGCTGAGTGGCTTGGGAAGAATTGCACTTGCGCTCTGTGTTCTTTTAGCCCAAGTGGCTCAGTGGTGGCCCGATCGTGCTAGTTTCATATTTATGATTTTCAATCCTGCAGCCCCTGCCTGGATGGACGAAGTCGCTTGTTAGCGTCACCTAACATGGGGCAGTTTTTATTTTACCTGTAAAATACAATTTTCTTCATTCATGGCTGGGAGGTACAAGCACTGTGGACTAGATCCTCAGCTCGTGTAAAATAGTGTCGTTCCACGGACTTCAGTGGAGCTACCCCGATTGATACCAACTGGGGATCTGGCCCATTGACTCCCGTGGAGTTACAGTGGTTTACACCAGCTGAGAATCTGGCCCAGGTTTTAACCAATGCGGCGCTATGAAAGTTTTTCTGCATTTGACCATAATAAGGGTTCTGCGAAAAGGAGATTAGATTTTTGAAATGACCTTGGCTCCAGTCTCATGGCCAGCAGTAGTCTATCTCTGAATCCTGTCTCTGTTGTGGTTTATCATGGTGAGATTGTGCTTTTCTATCCCTCTTTGATGCTTGGCTGTGGAACTAGGTAGATCGGCCACTCAGTGGCCCTAAAGCCTGCCCGTTAAGGAAGTTACTTGTTTCCACTTCAAGCGAATAGTGTCAGATGTATAGTATATGAAAACAGTAACAAATGGTACAGTCACTCTGTCTTCAGTTCAAAGCCTTGGCCTGTGTTAGATTTAATTCCTTCTTCCCTTGCAGTTTAGAGCAGAGATGATGTCTGATCCACTCAGCTTCTTTCCTGTGCTGAGACCTCAGGAGTGGTACCTGCAGCTGGTTCCCGCTCCCGGATTCTGTGGGTTGATCTGTGCTGACACTGGCATAGGTTAGCACAGCCAGCAGAGAGAAACAAGCTTTCTATTCCATTGGTGCCCCAGAAGCAAGGCAAACGGGAGCAGAATTAGACAGAGATCGTGCCCATTTACCTTCCCCCGTGGCTCATCTGCTAAAATTGCACAGCCATGATCTAGATTGCTTCAAATCAGGGCTGTCTCTACTAAAAGTAGCACGTCTGGCTAACTGAGGTTGAAACGAAGATATATACCAATTAACAGTTTCTCTTTATTTTCATAGTGGATTTAACATGTCCTCCTGAATCCTGGCAGTCGGAGACTACTAGGTAGTTCTGATCTTAGAACCAGATATTTGTATCACTTCCGTGTATATTTATCGTTCTTTAGCAAGCTGAACTGAACGATATTTGTGAAAGGGCTTTGTGATGCCATAGCTAAAAGTTACGTTCTGATTCACACTGAGGGGGGAGTTGAACCTGATTATCTTATGGGGAAAACACAATGAATGTATCAGTCCCAAAGTTTCAACACATAGTTTGAGTAAAGCTGGAATTTTGGGAGAAGTTTCAAGAAAATCCACGAGTTTCCAAGTTCTAATCCATCAAAAATTGGCCCCAATTTTGCCTTCTGCATGTCACGATTTTTTGGGCTCCTAGTTTAAAAGCTACAAAGTATCATTTGTACATAGTGAGAGTTTGGAGTTAGGGATTTTTTGTTGTTGATTTTAAAAAAGGAGGGGGGAGGATGTTGCTAATCATGAGCGAGGTCCTTTAAGCTGTAGTTAGCCAGTCGAGAAAACATTCTGCATCAATGGAGATGTCTACTCTGCAATCAGAGTCCCTGCTTCCCAGGATAGAGGGCCCCATCTGTAAGTGTGGCCTACATTCTTTGTTCCTAGATGTATTCCTTTACATTTAGCCCTATTAAAACACATATTGTTTGCTTGCACCCAGATTACCACCCAACCCAGATCGCTCTGTATCAGTGACCTGTCCTCTTCCTTATTTACCACTCCCTCAACTTTTGTGTCATCTGCAAACTTTGTCAGTGATGATTTTATGTTTTATCCCAGGTCATTGATAAAAATGTTAAATAGCAAAAGGCTAAGAACTGATCCCTGCAGGACCCCATTAGAAATACACCCACTTGATGATGATTCTTCATTTACAATTACATTTTGAGAGCTATTAGTTAGCCAGCTTTTAATCCATTTAATGTGTGCAATGTTCATTTTATAGAAACAAGGTGAGTGAGGTAACTTCTGTTGGTGAGAGAGACAACGGAAGTTGGTCCAATAAGAGAGATTACCTCACCCGCTTGGTCTCTCTAATATCCTGGGACCGTGTAACGCGGTTGGGACTCACCATCTGGCGCCTTCTACTGGTTGTTTCTGGGAATTAGCTCTGTCCAGCGGAGCACCCCCTCCTGGTGGTGTTCCATCCGTCGTCTCTCCCTTAGTAGCAGGGTAGTGTGGCCCAACGGCCAGAGTCCAGAGAACTCCCCTCAGCTGCGGGGTAGTGCGGCCCAACGGCCACAGTCCAGAGAACTCCCCTCAGCTGCGGGGTAGTGTGGCCCAATGGCCAGAGGCATAGGGGGACCCGGGCCCTCCCTCTCCACTGGGTCCCGACCCAGGGCTCTCCTAATGGCGGGGTTCCCCTTGCCGTTGGCTCGGCAGGGATCTGGCCGCAGCACGCTGAACGTCAGTGTTGCTCTACCGCGGCTCGTCCCTAAAGTTCCCCTGAGTCACTTCCTACCCTCAATGTCGTGGTCTCCTCCGGAGACATAGGTTCCGGTCCGTTCCCCTCTGGCGGGTCCTCCATCTGAAATGCAGGGTTCGGGCCGGCTAGGCTGGCTCCTGGAGCCTGGAACGTGGGCTGTTCCTCCTTGGGAGCTGGCTGTGTGCGTCCTTCTCCTCCGGTGGTCAGCCCCAAATGAGCAGCTTTGCAAGGTTTTATACCTAGCCTCCAGTTGGAGCATGCCCAGCAGAGCTTCCGGGGCGGGGCTTCCTCTGCCAGGAAGGAAGAATTAACCCCTGCTGTCCCAGTGCGGGGCCGCTCTGCCCCGTCACAGACCGACACAGCTACAACAACACTGCAAACAACAAGGGACAATATGTTAATTTTATACCTTTCTAGTTTTTTAATCATGGCACCTAGATAAATGCCTTGCAGAAGTCTAAGTATATTACATCAACACTATTCCCTTTATCAACCAAACTTGTATTAAAAAATAGATATCAAGTTAGTCAGGATCTATTTTCCATAAACCCGTGGTGAATGACATTAATTATATTACCCTCCTTTAATTCTTTATTAATGGAGTCCCCCCTGTCCGTCAATCCATTATCTTGTCCAGGATCACCATCAGACTGACTGGCCTACGATGACCTGGGTCATCCTGTTTACCCTTGTAAAATATTGGCTCAACAGTAGCTTTCTTCTAGTCTTCTGGAACTTCCCTGATGTTCCAAGACTTATTGAAAATCAACATTAATAAGCTCCTCCGCCAGCTTTTTAAAATCTCTTGGATGCAAATTATCCAGTGAGACCTCTGACTGAAAGATAAGATGTACCCAGTGACGCCTGTTCTCCAACGTGGGATAGGGAACCCTTTCTGAACAGATTAGAAGACTAAAAAACTGCCTTTTGTATGTGCTCTCAGTAATGTTTCCTGTATCCACAACTGGGTGCATGGGGACTGGATCTTGCTTGGGTTGTGTCTGAGAAGAAGATTTTGATGAAGTAGTTCATTGAAGACTGGGATCTCCATGGAAGTGTTCAGCTGGTTCCGAAGCAAATCGGCCGAGCTAACGGAACAGTGTCAGGATGAGTGGGGCTGTGAGTGAAGTAACTGTGGGTTAGTCCAAAAACAGCAACTCCATGAAAGCTGTTCGGCAATTCAAGACCTTCGCTTTTGCGTGGGGTGAACAGTTTAAGCAAGAGCTGGATCTCTGCTGTAGCAAGGGCTCCAGTCACAAAGAGCTCCACCCTTCATCAAAGAGCTCGTTGACAAAAATGCTGGTTTTTATTAACCCGATCATTGCTATGTGGAAGGTCCTATCTAAAATAGCTGGGAAATTAATTACAAATACACGGTGTTGTGTGTCTATTGAGATCGCTCCATACATAACAGGTGAACTCCGGGCCCCATTGAAGTCAATCTACATTTTGCCATTGACTTCAAAGGAGACATTAACCCCATACACCTAACCCACAGCCTAAAAAGCAAAGACATTAGACATTAAAGCGAGCAGCAGCTCATGCCCTCTACTCCCCCACCCAGAGAGAGACATTCGGCACTAGCACAACCATCATAAACCACAAAGAATGCACCACAATGGTATCCCTGCTCCAGCAAGAGATGCCTCCATCCAGCAGCACCTTCCCCATCATTGTACAGAACTGTGCAGAATGGATGGTGTAAAGGGAGTGACGTCCGGTCCGTTTGCGGTGGAGGTGGGTGGGTTGCATTTGGAAAGGGCGTGTTGGAATGCTGACATCCCTGCTGGGGCACTGAGGAGGTTACATTTAAGGTCGCCATCCTACAAGTTGCGTGACTTCAACGCGATGCTAAGCATCTTGAACTCACACCAGCTTCAATAGTAGTCAAGGATTCCTAGCAACTTGCAGGATCAGACTTGAGATCAACAGCCTCACTTCGAAGATCTGACTGTACCAAGGTTCATTTTGTTTCCTTGAAGCTGTCAGGCAGCAGTTTGGTGCCAAGGAACTAAAGCAATCAGCCCAGGTGCGTAGGGGCCCATGAGAAAGACTGAACTGGGTGAGGCTGATCCAGAGCCCATGGAATTCAGTAGAAAGACTCCTCATAGAATTCCATTGGCTTCGGATCATAAATCCCAGAAGTGTGGAAGAGAGGTAAGCCCGCAGGCTTCAGGACATGGAGTGTAGTCGGAAGAATTTTCTATGGGCAACAACTGCCCGCTTCATGGGTTTTTGAACCATCCAGTGAATTAGCTGGTTCTGGCCTCTGTTGGAGACACGGCACTGGACAAGATCGGCCTCTGGGCTGACTCTCAGAGTCTCAGGCAAGAAGGGACCATTATGATCATCTTGTCTGACCTCCTGCATAGCAGGGGCTGTGGAACCTCCCCTAGTCCTTCCTGCGCCAGGCCCATACCTTCTGTTTGAGCTAGAGCTTATCTTTGAGAAAGATTCCCCGTCTTCATTAAACCATGCCCACTGGTGGAGAATCCTCCACATCCCAGGTAACTTGTCCCAGTGGTTAATTACCTGGCTATTAAAAATGTGTGTCTTATTTCTAATCTGAATTTGTCTAGCTTCGGCTTCCAGCCGCAGGAGCTCGCTATGCCTTTTTCTGATAGATTAAAGAGCCATTGACTATCGGTCATCTCTGCCCCATGTAGGTACTTGGTCAAATCACCTCTTTGCCTTTTCTTGGATAAGCGAAATAGATAAGTGCCTTTAGTCTCTTGCTATATGGCAGATTTCACAAACCTCAGGTCATTCTCCTAGCTCTCTTCTGAACCCTTTCCAACTTCTCGGATCCGGTATGGCAATTCCTAACACAAAGGGAACACACCAGTACACGTATGACTGCATGGTAAAGAGAACATACATCACCTGCAGAGAAAGAGAGACTGACGTTGCGGGGTACAGTGCAAAACAGTTCCCCTGCGAGTTGAAAAGTGACCTGCCTGAAAGCAAATGATCACTCATGAAGCTGCAGGCGATGTGATTTGAGCAATAATCATGCCAAGTGTGAGTTGTCTACACACCCTGCCATATGATGCTTATGATGTAATCATTATTTTTAGCCAAACCCCAAAATCACCAGGAAATTAAAAGGTGACAGTGGAGAGCTGTAAACGAGGACAGTGTGGACAAGAAAATAACGCGCACTGCCCTATGCTTTCTAGTGACTGAACTTACCCTAGCAAGATAAGTCTTTCTTCAAGATGGCTTTTCTCACCCAGAGTTTTCCAACGAGATGGACGTCACCCCATCCCCTTGATCAGGATCTCCCCCAGAAGCCCAAAGTGCTGGTTCCTTTGATGTCTTCACTGAAAGAGAGAACTTGGGGTTCTTTGTCCCATTCTTTTATAGTCCAGTGAAGACTATACAGTGAAGACCGACCAGTTTTACCTTTTTGCCTAGGCAGGTGGTCTGGTCCGGAACGCGTGCTAGTGGCATCGTATGGGGGAATTCATAACCTGACTTATCATGTTGCTACAGACATGTCACCATGATGTGACTGACCGGCGAGTGATTCGTTTTCAAATGACACCTCACCAGGCATGTTCTGTACAAAGATTATTACAGTGGTGTGTAGGGTGTGAAGACAGGGGTGCTTAGTGGCTACCGAGGGCAGAGCTAAGCATGGCAGTTGGGGCGTTCCAGACAGATTTCCCATGGGAGTATGGGCCGGAGCAGTAGGAGTTTTTTTAATTCCCTTCAGAGAGTTTTGGATCAGGCCGTTTGTTAAGACTGCTGCAGATAGCCGGGGCATGGAGGTGGGGAGCAAGTTGAAGCTATCGCAATCCCCTGAGGAAGGAACGACAATCTCTGAAGCTTTCTGTGGGTGTCTGCATATGTTAGGAATAAAGTGTATAAATGGAAACTCCTCTTGCTATGGGCCTGATCCAAAGTCCATTGAATGGAAAGATTCCCAGGCCCAGATCCCCAAAGGTATTTAGGCACCTGACTCGCATTAGTTTAAATGGGGGTTATGCACCTAAATACCTTTGGGGACCTGGACTTGGGATCAGGTCCTATGGCCAAGCCTTAAGAGTGACTAGTACGTTCGTGTAGTGAACCTGAGACCCTTCAACGGGCCCCACCTTTGGGGCAGGCCTGCTTGGCCGTAGCCCTCGCTGGGCTAACGGGAGGCCCTGAAATCACTGGTCACTTTGGGAACTTTTGGCCTGTGTGTTCAGCCAGATGCCAAGAGCTGGGGAAATACCATCCGCTGCTCAGGAAGTCAGCGGCAGCTTCGCCTGGTGGCAGAGGAGGAGGGGTTAATCTCATCGTGGCAGCTGTTTACTTGTCGCTCTTTCCCAAGAATTATTCTCCTCCCCTGCCGGCCCACGCTGATGCCTACTAATGTATTGTTTGAGGTTGTTTTCGCTTTCATAAGGCATTATGCTCAAGAAGAATTAGGCTGATAAATCAGAAGAGACAGTTCTCCTAATAGAGTCACTACGTAATGGCCAGCAGCCTTTTTGTCAGCTTCGTGGATTGTCATTTGGCTGCTCGAAATTGCTTCAGGGAGCAAGATGGTAAAAAGGCAAATACCGGCGTAGCGGGAACTGGTTAGAAAGCTAGAGACGGGCAGAGATGTGTCAAAAACAGAGTGTCTGTGCACAAAGAAATATAATCAAAGCATTCATTATGCCCCTCTCCCTCTCCCCGCACACTGATATATTGTAATTGACTGACGAGTAAGTCTGCCAGTGACAATATGAAGCCCACAGAGTGACAGAAGCCATTTGGGAGGCTGTGTGGCCTAGTGGCTAGAGTACCGTGTTGGGCCTCTGGAGACCTGGGTTCCATTCCCAGCTCTGCCACTGGTCTGATCAGTCACCTCACTGCTCTGTGCCTCAGTTTCCCCATCTGTATAATGAGGATAACGATACTGACCTCATTTGTAAAGCGCTTTGAGATGCATTGACAAAAGGCACTAGATGAGAGGTAGGTATTGTTATGAGTCAGCCCTGTGATGTTGTTCCTTTTCTAATTGTTTTACTGACCTGGATCAGGGACTGGGGGTTTTTGTTCCATGGTTGCACAGTGTCTAGCGTCTCAGTCTTTACTGCTGCTCCTCGGTGCTCGGGCAATACAAACAATAAATAATAGTAGGGTCATCATTAGACTTGGAAGGATTCAATTTTTACTGGTAAATGTTAATTTCACCGTACACAAGCCAACCAAAAAATAGTTCCATTGCTGATAATTGAAATGTACAGACAGGCACAGTAAGAAAAATGCTGTTTGAGAATGTATTAGAGTTTGATTTAAGGAGATTTACTTTGTATATTTTGACACGTGATGATGACAATTTGTGTTTTAACAGTTATAAAGCTTTCACTTTTTGAATCTCAGCATCTCCTGTCATTAAATAATTGTCTGACCCCCACGTAATTTCCCACAACTGTGAACATTTAAATAGATAAAAATAGAAAAAAATGCTTAAAAATAACCATCGATACTGTCAAAATTGAATTCTGCTCAGCCTACTAATAAATATACTTTAAAAATTCTGCATGTGGGCCCAGCCCATTCACTGCACCATTTCATACCCAGGGTTCCTAGGAATAAGGTAATTTAAAAATACAAACTAATGGTTGACTGGGGTCACAACCCAGCAAAGCGCTTAAGCGCATGTGTAATGTTAAGCACACGAGTAATGCCACTGCTGTCAAAGTCCCACATTGTCACCGGTCTCTAGGAGCCTATGCCCATGGGCCTTCGTGTGTCACTGGCGTGGGGTGAACAGGCGTAAGGATACTCCGAACAGGGAAAGGATGCGGTTTGAGACGTTGTCGTCTTGGTTTTCATTGTTAGCAAATGGAATTGCAATAATCAAAGGAGCGCCCTTCAACCTTGCAGTTTCCCATCCAGCGTCCTTGTCATGTAGCTTTCTAGGGCAGACAGGGGAAGAATCCAATGGACTGGTTTCAGTGGGATGGTTCCCATCAGCTTCAGCCGGCTTTGGACTGTGCCTCTGAGCCATCGAGTCAGCTAGGGAAAGAGATGTCCGAGCATACTCAGTGCCTCCCCTACCACTGTCCGGGGTGGGGATCAAGGTGAGGTTCATCCTGTAGGTCCCTGGGGGTGGGGATCAAGCAGCTAAATACAGCGTTATGCAGCCAAACCAAGGGAAAAGCACCCCTATGGCCCCAGTTCCACAAAGCACCTAAGCATAGGAGCAGTAACTTTGCCAGTGAATGGGAGCCCCCAAAGCCTCCAGCTGCAAACCTGCTGTCCCACAGCAGCACGGCTCTGGCTCTTGTCCCCAAGCCATGTGGAGTGACTGTCTGCAGCGGCTTTGGCCAGGTTGGCGAGAACGTTTGTCTGGCAGCTGGCAGCGAGCGTGTGAAGCAGGAAGCGCGTCAGCCATTTGAAGGCCATCTGAGAGGAGCCAGTTGTGATTTTCACATTTCACTAGATCTTTGGGTTCCCAGCTCTTAAACTGCTCCTCGGACACTGCATGTAGAAATGGCCTCAGGGCGAGTCCCATGAAATGTTCCATTTGATGCCCACAAATCCTTCCCCCCGCCCCCAATACCTTACGTGTCCCCAGTGTGGACATTCATTGTGGAACAGTACAACTCACTCGTAAGAGAGATGGGGGCCGTGTTACTGCTTTCTATTGTACCCACTAATTATGGTAATCATTTGCCAGTAAGAAATATGTGCACAACAGCGGTACGGTAATGAGAACGTTTAGGGCTGCTTTCCCTGCTTCGTTAAGGGCAAGGCCAAAGTGAAAGCCAAAAGAGGCCCCTTTTGAAAATGAGATTTGATCTCCTAAATTAGTTAGGTTTTGTGATGTGACCACAGTAGCACCCAGATACCTTGCAAAATCTGGGCCTATCTCCATTAAATTCCACTCAGAAGCTGTTACTGATTTGTGAATCGTAAGAGTCATCTCCGTATGGTAGGAATGTGTCCACTTCATTTTCAGGGTCAATAAATACTGTTTTTGTCGATTTATCTTTCAGACGAACAAAGCAGTGGCCAAGGGAGACTTCCACCAAGCAAGCTCTAGCTCCCGGCGAGCACTCTTCTTGGCCGTGCTGTCAATCACGATTGGAACTGGCATCTATGTGGGGGTTGCCGTGGCTCTGATCGCCTACCTGTCCAAGAACAACCACTTGTGAGGCTCAGGAGAGAGGAAGAACCACCTGTGCAGCTCTCTGCAGTGCAGAAAACCACAGCAGCTCGGACTGCGATTTTCCAAGGCACCTATGAGACACACGTGCTGGTGTTGGATACTGGAAAGACAGGAAAGTGGGTTGATGGTTTATGATGCACACGTCCTGCATCTTTTCATCCTCCAACTCTTCTTTGTTTTACGCAATACTGTGTTTACAAGAATCTAGCTCCTACCGGTGATCTAGAACTTTGCCCCCGCCGCTGGTTTGCCCCGGCTTGCTAGTCAATACGTTAGTCCGCACTGCACTGAACTCTGTGGGAGCACACGCCGCTACTGGTTCTTCAAGGAGCGATTCCTGAAACGGAAAGTTTTTCTTTGGACACTAGGACGCGTTTGCTGAAGGGTGAGCTTGAGGCCTCAGTATAGAACAGTGTGGCCTAATCTTCTTGCATTCAGTAGGCTGCCGTAAGAGGAAAAAAGAGAAAATGATTTTCCTTTCCTGCTCTTGGTTCATTTTAAAAAGAAACTAATGGGGCAGGGCTGTGCATAGCGACAGCTAAGCACGAACACGCTCAGTGCATGGCACATGACGTTAGTCTAGTATGGGATCTATTGTCAAATTAATCCTTCTCGGCAGTCATGCTGCGCGAGTGATGCCCCTGAGCCACGTAACGCAGTCAGGCAGCCTCCACCTCCCTGGGGGGACCATGCAGCACCTAAATACAAGCAACCCTCGGCAATATGTCCTGGGCAAGCAGGGGACTAACACAGGGAAGGACCACTTCGTAGGCCCACCCCCGAGCAGACTCGGACCCAGAACAGCAAAGGAAGACCCTCAAATTCCAACATCATGGCACCGCAGCGGATTCTTAGACATCACGCCCAGCCGCCACATGGCGAGAGAACGTGTGCCATTTTCTCACTGTGCTGCCCCCGATAGACACCTGAACTGGTCCACCGTAAAGGAACTAAGCGTTGTCCTCATTTCACTGACCGCAATAATAGGCTTCTTTGCTTTCTGCCACCCCCCTCCACCTTTCTTTTTCAAATCTAGCATTTCTTTCAAGAGAGTTGGTTGATCGGAGAGCTATATGTATATAATAATGGTGAAACATTGATCATTGCAAATGGCTGTTTTAATATTCATTCATTTGGGGCTGTCAGCACCACTTATTTCTCGAAGAAGGCCCCTGAGGATCATTTGTTCCAATTCTGTATTTCTTGTCTAGTTTCTCCCTGTGCTTTGGGATTGTGTTTTGGGGGGAGGGGAGCGGGGGAGGATACAAACACATTCAGAACTAGTTTTCGGCTAGTTATACGGTTTAGTAAAACACACAGCATACAGCCGCTAGGCCAAGTGGTGGAGCTTTCTTTGGACAGCTGCCAGTGCCCTGTACTGTACAGGGGTAGCAGCCCAGGCTCTGTCACTCCTGAGTTCATGCCCCTCCCCTCAAATCAGGGCCTTGCCATTCCCTTCTCCTTGCAGGAGTAGCAGCAGGAGCTACTGAAAGCGGCTGCACCCCAATATTTGCCCTAGCAAGCAGGGTCTATCTGCTTGAGTGGGGCCACCTGGCTGGCTGCTTTCTGCCCGTTCCTCCCACACACAGGGCCCCCTGCTGGGGTGGTGTTGGCCTGGCTCCCCAGAGCAGTGGGTCTTGGTGTTAAATGCACCATTGAGATTCATGATGTGGTTCACACCTCTCCAAGCTTTAGTTTCAGACTGCCTGCAGACTCAGGCAGATGGCACTCCATCGATTACACTTGGGTCATGTTTTCAAATTGCTTTTCACAACCACGAACACTAGAAAGGGTGACTTTACAGAAGATTATCAGCATTTATTTTTTAATCACATGACTCCAGGACCTGGGGCCCTAGAATACGTGGCCATTAATATTGCCCTGTTGGAATCAAGAGCAGTTTGTTTCGGTGCAGGTTGCGTGTCTGGTCTTGGCTCACAAAAGACATTTTTCTTATCAGATGTTCCCATGTGACAAGTAAGAAAGCAAAGGTTGCCATGAAGTCCAGCCTAGAACTGCAGCTTGTATATTTAAGTTAAAAAAAAGTTTACAATAGAGAGAGAGCCACCGAGCGAGCTGGAAGACAAACAAGCGTGAGATTGCAAGCTAAGGGCACAGCCGCTTAGTCTATAGCTGCATTACACCCTGACCACATGGATTTTTCAAGTCTGGGACAACACACACACGCACGCACGCAAAACCTTAACAGCACCACCCCCGGGTTTGGCCCCTCTTGGCCAGGAAGGGTAGTTAACAAGGGCAGGATCAGAGGACGAGGGCTGAAAGCTGAAGTGGGCACAAGTGAGACGTGGAGTACACCTGGCTAAGCTGCCAGCGTGACGGTGATAAAGCACGGGGGTGGGCGCTCCCCCACTAGCATTGTGTGGACACCGAATACAGGGCTAGCGTTTGAAAAGTGCATTCAGCTGTGCTACACACCCTGGTGTACGAGTCACGTTAATACAGGTGTCCCGTGGGCTCGACGGGGTCCATGAGCCAGTTTTAGCCCAGCACAATCATTAACTCTACAGCAAGCGCAAATCGGGGGGTGGTGCACGCCCCCGGCTCTGCCCCGAGTTCAGCTCAGCATTCATAGCACTGGCCCACCCTTATTCAAGGCCCCGCCTGCAGCCCCAGCTCGCCGCACCCCGACACTGGGGCTGTTCTGCTCAGGATGGCGATTTTTGAACCGCCAGGTGATGGGTTCTTCAGCTCCTTGGTCCCCCTGGGGTTTGGATTTGGTGTCAGCCTGGATTATAAAGCCTGTCGCTGACATTTTACACACAGGCAGAGATGGGGGGGGCAATGCCTCCCTTCCCCGCAAACTGTACAGCGTGTCCAGCCCAGGCAGCAGAACCCCCTTTCTGCAGTGGGGCTGCAGCCACTTCACCCACAGACTCCAGCACCCCCCCCACACACACACACACCCCTGCCCCATGCCCAGAGGCTGCAGCTAACTCAGCACAAGCTCTGCTCCCACGTCCTGGGCAGCGAGTCCTTCAGGGCCAGTGCCCCCTTGGCTTCCTGGGGGCGCCCGCGAGGCGCCTGCCGCCCCTGGGAGGGATCGGCGCGGCAGAGACACTCCAGTGCTGGCCACAAGGAGAGAGGTGAGGCATTAGGGACTGGGGAGGTGTCACCCTAGTGATGATGACATCATCCCTCTCACACACCCCCGACACTGTGGGGATAAGGATGGGGGGAGCATTATTCCAGCTATCGGGGCGGGTCATCTCTAGGTTATGGTGGGAGTCCACACATTGGTGGCCAAAGTGGGGTTACCAGGTTTGTCCAGGGCGGGAGGGGTTTGTTGGGCCCTCCCTCGTGTGGGAGGAGGTGGTCTCGGGGGAGGGCATACGTGTGTGTCGCGGGGAAAGTCTGTCGGTCCCTCCCCTGGGAGAGGTGGGAGCTTGGGGAGGGGGTGTCCGTGTATCGCTGGGGTCGATGGCCCTTTGCCCCAAGAATCACAGCGACATTCAGGTTACTCCTGAGCCCAAAGGACCAGTCCCTTATCCCTGGTCAATTGCGCGTTCGGTCTCACACCAAACACAATGCTTCAAGCCAGTCCTATTGCAAACGGAAGCTTTATTGAAAAGGAAATTAGCAAGTTATTTACTGGGTTAAAGCAAGCAAACGTAGACACATGAATGAGTTACTGTCCTAGGATTCAAAAGGTATATATCAGCTTCTATCATCAGCAAGCGCTATTTGATCTTTAGGGCTAACCCAGGCTAAGCAGCTGGGGATCGCTTGCTTATGCCTAGGAAGACCTTACCGTCCCGCTGCACCCGCCCCCACACACAATCCAAGAGGTCTAGACATGCCTAGTTCATTTCATCTGGGGGTTTTAATCCCCCTCCTACCATATGTTCTGAGCTGCAAATTGAGGTGATGGGAGGTGTGCACTTCCCTGCCTCTTCCTCACAGGGAGGGGTGCAGAACAGCAGTAGGAGTCTTTTTGTTGCTGGTTTATCATTCCAGATCTAAGGATTTTCCAGTTGTAAGATCCACCCAGAGCCTGTCTGGTATCGAAGGGGCTCCAATTTTGGCAGTGCTTCACACTCATTAACAACCCTCTTTTGTGTTGGTGATTCAGACCATCCCAGAGGCTCTCAATACCTGCTCAGATCTTACACAACCAAATGGACAACAGCTACTGCAAGTCAGATTAACGCAGGCAGCACTAAACAAGCATTCGGTAGAGTCCAACTGCTACTCACTTCCTATCGTTCTAATACCCATCCTAGCACTATTAACCCTTAGGAGAGCCGGACAGACTCCAGCTATGTATCTGTCTGGGACCAGCTGAGACCTAGGCACCTGGCCCCTGGTCTGCCAGCATCACAAAGGCAATGGAAGGAGTTCTGCTCAAACAACGGGGGTATGTGAAAGACACCACAGGGGAGGGCATCTGCAGGATCTCAAAGCACAAGCCCCTACTGTTTGAGCAAGAAAACCAGCCCTGAGCACATTCATCCCCCTAGATACAGAGCCTACCACTAGTGGGCCAAAGCCATATTGTGTAGCCTGGGTCACACACGCAGAGCGTGATTTGTGAATAGCTTCATGACTCATTGTCACTGGGGCAAGAGACTCCTCTGTCGTTGATGGGGGTCAGACGAGTCATTATGTAACTCCCGGAGCCACTGCTGGTTACTTTATGAGAATATTCATGAGCCCGACAAGATCCACAAAACTGTATCCTGAATGATTAGCTGAAAATTCAGACCCAACGTGCAGTCGTCTTTGTTTGCTTTCTGTCATTCATTATTAGGCTCCTGGTTAAGAAATGCCATGTGACTGACGTGCCCAATCGCACATGAATAATGAATAGCAAACAATCAAAGTGAGGCCATTACCACCAACTCGAATTATGAAAACCGAGTTCAGACTAGCCAGCAAATACTGAACAAATAGAAACGCCATAAAACCAAAGTGGGGCTGCTGTGCAGATTGAAAATAGCTTGCCTGCAACAGGGCTAGGACCATTTACATGTGCTAAGGAGCAGCTCCATTGTGTACATGATTTGCACTGAACAGTCTTTACCTGCGTGATGATGCAGCAAAGTGGAGCAGCGTGATTGCTCTCTCCATAGTACCAGCTGTTCCTAAAATTCATTGCATACATTCACCACCGAGCAAAAGCATCAAATGCCCTGTCACTGTACCCTTCACGTGTGTGCCGATCTAGCCAGGGCCACTGCAAACAGCGCTCACTGAGAGAGTCACAAATCGCCTGCTACGGAAAAATATTGATAGCCCCTGAGTCAGTCAAGTTGCCTTCAGGCATCAGTGATCTGCCCCATGACTCCACACCCAGCAACGACTGTCCCAGTAATTACACTGCAGACTGGTGAGCAGGCGATCTGGATTTTAATCAGGAGTGCTGCTTTTGGCTTGCCGTGTGGCTTAAACAAGGCCATTTCATTCCCCAGCCGTGAGACGGAGCTAACGCTAATCCACTTTAGACCTGCACTGAGAGTACAGCTGGGTGACATTTTTTGGACAAATAGTTTATTTGCAGCCCAAAACTATTCACAAATTTGACACAAATGGTTTCAGCCATTCACAAGCCAGGCGGGGGCGGGGGGGGAGGGGTAGGAGATGGTGGTGCCATTGACGTCCCACATCCCGTCCACTCTCCCCCCCCCCCCAATCATTGTTACCAGTCTTCCAGGGTTCAGGGTTCGGCCATTGTAAGGCCAGACAGGAGCACTGTGATCACCAAGTCTGCTCTCCGGCCTAGCACCGGCCCTGAATTAAATCCGGTTTGACCCAGGGCAGAGCTGTTCTGGGACCAGAACCTGGCGTAACTGGGCAGGTGGGAGGGTCATTGACTTGTCTCCTGCTTGGCTGCGCTCGGACAGGCTGCAGCGTCTGCTCCCAGAGCCTGGCCCAGGCAGGGGCTCTGCAGGATGCCCCACCTGTGTCTCTCACTAGGTTGTGCTGTAGGCTGCCATCGGGACAAAATCCTGCTCAGCCTGCGGGGGAGGGAAGGGGGGCCTACGGGACCAGCACTGGCCTCTCCTGTTCGTCTCTCTGGAGCGGCTGGGTCTCCGTTTGGCCAGACTGTTCGCTGGCCTTGCTGTATTTATCCCCACCTCCGCAGTGATTTGTCTCCCTCCGCGGGCGTGAATTGGGGCCGCTCCATCACAGCCAAAGGAGCTGCAGTGAGTCACACCAGCCAAGGACCTCCTGCCGTTGCCCTCTGGCTGTCGGGCCTGGGCACCTCCTCTTCACCTGGCCTGCGGTACTGGCAGGTTTTCACTCAGTGGCAGGGACAAGAGCTCCTGCCTCTGCCCAGGGAGCCAACGAGCCATCCTGGGCTTCCAGCCCTGGTCTGTCTGGCGGCCCTGGGGAAGGAGACAGACCCAGTCCTCCCCTGTTCTGCACCGGGCAGGCTCATTTACCCCTGTGCAAGCTCTGCCTCTCTTAGTGCCCTGCAGGAGCAAGCCAGGTCAAAGGAAGCAAGGTCCAGGGCACTCCACCTACAGCGCTGTTCAGACTGGCGTAAGGAGATAAGCAATGTCTTCACCCTACTCCTCTAGCCTGCCTCAAGGAAGCCCTCTTTGCAAAGGCGCTTCACGTTTTGGGTAGCCCGTTCTCCATCCTGCCTGCACGTTAGCCAGGAAGAGTTCGCCTTTAGCTTGGGTACGCCCAGAGAGGAAACGGCACCAGGTCATTCTCACAATAACTATGGTAGCTTGGCCTCTGTAGCACCGCTCCCTTTCCTTCACTTCACCTGGGCGGTACAAGTCACCTAAAAACCAGGACACTCGGCATCAGAACAGTTGGACCCAGACCAATCACGAGGCATCAAGAAACAGGCTCAATGTCTAACCGGTGACCGGCTGCAATAATAACCAAGGGTTCCCACAAGGAGTGACTACGAACCCGTCTATGCCAGCACGGGAATCAGGGGTGGCTCTAGCTTTTTTGCCGCCCCAAGCACGGCAGTCAGGCGGCTTTCGGCGGCTTGCCTGCGGTAGGTTCGCTGGTAACGCGGATTCGGCGGCATGCCTGCAGGAGGTCCCCAGTCCCGCAGATTCGGCGTACCCGCCGCCGAATTGCCACCGAATCCACGATACCAGCGGACTTCCCGCAGGCATGCCACCAAAGGCTGCCTGACTGCCGCCCTCGCAGGGACCTGCAGGGTGCCCCCTGTGGCTTGCCGCCCCTGGCACGCGCTTGGAGCGCTGGTGCCTGGAGCCACCGCTGATGGGAATGCACCGATTTACTCTTGTAATGTAAAGTCCCATCAAAGGGTCATGTGTACAAGCCAGGTCGTCTGCTTTCTTGATTGACTGATTGCATCTTCTTCCTTGGAAGCATCAGAGGTGGTCATGGCTGGCGATGAGACATTGGCCGGGGAGGGCCAGGGCTGTGAGGTGGTGCCGAGCATTCTCTCTCTCCGGTGCCGGGCTGGCTGGTGCTTGCTCCCATGTTCAGGGCTGTACCAGTCACCACAGGTGGGGTTGGGAAGGAATTTCCCCCCAGCTCAGATTGGCAGTGACGCTGGTGAGTTTTTGCTGTCCTCTGCAGCAGGGGGTGCGGGTCACTTGCCGGGGTTATCGGGGTCTCTCTTACTTCAGCATTTCCCTGACAGCCTCAAGCACAGGCCTGCTCTCTGCCTGTGGCCCATACCAGTCTAGTCTCCGGGGGCTGTAACACTTCGGGCTGGGTGTGTTTAACGTGCAGGAGATCAGGTAGGATGACCTACTGGTCCCTTCTGGGCTATGACCACAGCAGCCTCTAGGTCATCTGGAGCGAAGGCTGGTGCTTCCTCACCGAGCCTGGCAGAACCCAAAGAACCCAACCCGGTTTTGGAGAGAGGCTGACGTTCAGACCTAGTCTTATTTCATGATTAACCCGTTGGTCCAGCCCCTGCTCTATCTGTGTGCTGAACACGCTGCAGGCTGGGACGTTGCAGTCCATATAGAAATGCCAGCTGCAGCTCTCATCAGCACGCTGCAAATGGGGACATGAGGCCAGCAGAGATTGAAGTGGAAGCTGGGAGGAAAAGTAGGCCACTGGCTAGTGGTGACTTTGGTTTCTTTAACTCTTCGAGAGGCGTGGAGGCTCAGCTCCTCCACACTACCTAGGTGCCTAACTCCCCTTTGGTTTCAGTGGGAGTGAGGCACCTAAACATCTGTGAAGACCTGGGCCCTCGCTCCTGCAGTGACTGGCACCATGATTATCATGGTAGTGGCCCCAGGTTACTGAGGAGGGGCAAAAAACCGACAGAGTGGAAGCTGGATCTGTGCTACAAAGGCAGCGTCGCTCTTCAGCCACCGCCTGGGAACAGTCAGCAATTCGCGTGCTTCAGACCTTGCTTCTGGTTGTTTAGCTTGGCCTCCCACTGCTCTGAGCAGAGCTTCTGCAAGCGAGTCACACTCCAGACTTCCCAGGGAGAATTGGGGAATTTATCTTCGATTGACAGAGCAGTAAACGATGCTCTAAGCTGCCGAGGTCTCGACTCTAAGACACTGAGAATCAATGCAAGTATCTCAGTGGTTATGAAATCCTATCAGCCGGTAGCTGTAATGTGTAATTAGTCTCTGAACTGACTGTGTTATTTGCTCAGAGTCCATCTAAGCAAAGCATCTGTGTTCCCTCGAGCGCTGAGACTTTTTGTGCCGAGGTCATTAGTAAAAATATTGAATAAGATTGGCCCCAAGACTGATCCTTGAGGAACTCCACTGGTAACCTCCCTCCAGCCTGATAATTCATCTTTCAGCACAACCCGTTGTCTTCTCCCCTTTAGCCAGTTCCTTATCCACCTTGTACGGATCCTCATCTTCTCAAATTTAGCTAATTATTGCCCACGTGGTATCCTGTCAAATGCTTTACTAAAGTCCAAGGATATTAGGTCTATCGCACTTTCCTTATCTAAAAAGATCAGTTATTTCTCAAAGAAGAAAATCAGGTTAGTCTGGCCTGATCTACTTTTGGTAAATCCGTGTTGCATTATATCCGCTTTACTGGCTACCTAATTTAATTTAATTATTCTTTCCATCACAATTTGTTCTAAAGCCTTGCATATTTCTGAGGTCAGACTAACAGGTCTGTAATTGTCTGGATCACTCTATTTCTCTTTCTTAAATACAGGTACAACGTTAGCTATTGTCCAGCCATATGGGAAAACCCCCAGATAGATTCATTAAAAATCCTTGCTACTAGCAATCTCGTGCACCAGTTCTTTCAGTATTCTGGACTGGCAATGATCCGGTCCCCCGATTTGAGTGCACTGAGCTCTTTAAGGTGGTTCTTCCACCTCAGATGTGGTCATTTCCATTTCTAGACACCCATTTCATCAGCTGTCCTGCCTTCATGCCCATGGTCCAGATTATCATCATGACTGTAACTGAGGCAGAGTATTCATTTCATTTTGGGGCCATACCTAGATTATCTTTAACCTCCTGCCAATCCCCACTGCATAGTGGCCCAACTGCATCCTTCCCTATTCTCTCTTTGTTTTTTACAATAAAAAACCTTATTTAATGTAATGGCCTTGGCAAGAGCTTGGCTTTTACCAACTCTCACTTTATTCCTACATTTTCTAACTTCCATGATGTAGCTTCCTTTGCTGATCCAGTTTTCCATTCCCTAGGGGCTCTCTGCTTACTCTGAATAAACTTTTTGCAGTGGTTATTCATCCAACAGGATCTGGGGCCTTTCCTTACAGGTTTTTGCTCCTTGCTTGGGATGCAAATTTGAGATTGTTTTTGTATAGTTGATTTGAAGAAATTCCAAGCCTCCTCCAAATTTAAGCCCCCCAGCTCTTCTGGCCAGTTGACTTCTTTAATTAATTACCTTAATTTCCCCAAGTCTGCCCTTTTGACATAAAAAAAAAAACCACAGCTGATGACCTGGTTTGGATAGTCCTTCCATTTAATTCACACTGATCACTCAAGCCAAGATTATTTCCTATCACCAGCTCTTCTGTGATGTCTTCACTACTTACCAAAACCAAATCTAAAATTGCATCACCTCTTTTTTGGTTCAGTGACAATTTGATGAAGAAAATGGTCATCTATCACCTCCAGAAATAACTGGGCTCTACCAGTATGAGTAGCATTTATTCTCCAATAAATATTCTCTATACCCCATTATCACGATTCCCAATAGTACTTCTTGCTAATAACATTAAAGAGATCTCTATCCATATCCGAGTCTGACTGGGGGATCTATTGCAGACCCCAACTCTATCCCAACAGAATCTTTTACAATCCTTCCCCACCGTGATTTTGACCCAGACAGTCTGTTTTGTCCATACCGTCACTTCTTATTTCTTCAGTTTACTGCTTCATTGACAGGTTTCAGAGTAGCAGCCGTGTTAGTCTGTATCCGCAAAAAGAACAGGAGTACTTGTGGCACCTTAGAGACTAACAAATTTATTAGAGCATAAGCTTTCGTGGACTACAGCCCACTTCTTCGGATGTACAACTCTACACTTCCACCTTACACTGATTCCTCTCTCTCCTAAACAACACATCCCTTCAATACCTGTAGTCCAGGCGAGTGCTATTCCTGCATGGTTCTGTAATTCCCGATACTATCCGCCCTGACCGCCTGCACCAGTAGTTCCATTCCATTGCCCAGACCTCTTGCGTTCATGTACAATCATTTCAGTGGTTCCTCTCAGACCTCACCCAGTTTTCTAGCTGGATTACATATAGTCCTTTCACTAACAGTAACACCTACCTGACTGCTACTCCAGCCAACATTTGTACTTCCTTTCTCCTTGCTGTCCGTACTCTTACCTTGTGGTGTTCCATTATCCCTGACCGGATCTCCAGTTAGCTGATTTTCCTGCTCCTGTGTACTCAGGCCAGGCATGGAGATCTCACAAGTCTCTGCCAAACTTCTCCCCTCATCTCCTAGTTTAAAGCCCTTCTTATCAATCATGCCAGCCTTGTTCTCAGAAGATTGGTACCTCAGCCCATCAGTCAAGAACAGTCTACTTTCTACAGATGCCTCCCAATGGCCAGTCTTCCAAAACCTTCTCCATAGCACCAGTCCTTGAGCCACCTGTTCCTCTTCATTATCTGGTCATTCCTTCCTCCTCATTCTCTAGGAACGGAAGTAGTCTGCCAAAGATCATCTGAGCTTCCTCTTACCCAGCCGAGCAGTCATCCTGGATCCATTCCAGTGGGAATCTAGCGGTGTCATTTGTGCTGACATGCAGCACCACTAGCCGATCTGTTCCTCGGCCTTGTCCTCATGGTCACATTCTGCCATAGACACCCCTCCTCTGCTGGCAATCCGCCCTCCAGGTCCTTTTGCTGGACTGGTGTCCGCCAATCTTGAAGCTGTCTGTACCACCTTCTCTCTCCTCTCCTGTATTATACCTTCAAATTCCCCTTTGAATTCATCGTAGTCTCCAGCTGCATCTCAGATCCTTGGCTCTTCTCTGCTAGGAGTGCTAACAGGCGACTTTTCATGCGTAAGTAGCTTCCATCAGATACCCACTGAAGGATGATGTGTCTCCCGCAACTTCTGCCTCCAACCAGTTTCTTTGTCTCCTTTCCTTCTCAGGATGCGCCTAGTGCTGCCTCAGTCACCATCAGTCTCTTCTCTTCCAAGACGCTCCTAGAAAAAAAAAAAAAAACGGGGGAAAAATTTGCCTTCCTCCCCCCAACTTACAAACTCCCACAGAAACTGCTGCTAGCTGGTCACAGCTCCAACAGCAGCTAGCGACTGGCTTCTAAATCCAGCCAAACGAGGTCAGCACCATCCCCTTGTTAGGGCACACAACAGGAACAAATCACTGTCCCTTCAGAACACAAACTCCCCACTCTCCTCTCAGGCCAGACTCCCAGAAACGCCGCTGCTCCTATTAGAAGGGTGCTTTTGCGTACGGGAGTTCTGGTGAGCTGTTCGTGCCTTACCATCGGAGGTCCTTGCAAAGGCAGCTGCGAGTTTCCTGGAGCTGAGCTCGGCCTTTCCAATCCATGCTCCTTTCGGCGCTGGCTTTAGCTGTCGTAGTCTCGGAGAACTGGCTGCTACCATAGCCTGGAAATGGGAGACGCAGATGTCAGCAGTGCTGTCGTTCAAAGTCACAACAACAACGTGTCCATCACATTTAAGGATTTTGAACCGCCTGTCTCTCTTGGTCTATACGCTGTAGCGTTGAAATGGAGCCACCTACCCTTCCCTCGCAGGGTCTGGACGTCTCCAAGGGCTAAAGCACAGGGGCTGGAGTCAGTCTTCCAGGAGGCTATTTTCTGACCAGTCTAAGGGTGGCCTGGCCTACTAAGCAGGGGGCTGTTGCTGCTCTGGGACTAATTAATCAGTGCCACTTTCCCAGGCTTCTGCTGCTCAGAGAGGCGTCTCTCCAGGAGCTACAGTTATACATTAGCAAAGCGGCCGTGCAGCCTGGTATGGAAGCGTTCATTGCAGTGAACAGGCCGGATACAGAGCTGTTTCCTCTGCAATACGAAATATATTCAGAATGTGGCCAGAAATCCTCCCTGGCACTCACATTGCCAATGCATTCCACGGGAACATGCTGCATTGAGATAGCCCAACCTTGCCAACATGTCTGCAGAGAAAGAGAACGGGACCGTGTTTTTAGAAACTATGACCAAAGGAAAAAAACGGAACCCTTCGCAAATGGAAACTAAAACATACTATGCAACAGTCAATTAGCCCAGGAGTTCTTTAATATTCATCTGGGTCCAAGCAATCAGTGGCAAAGAGGTACCACTCTGAGCCACAGCTGCCTCGGGATGGAAGAGGAAAGGCTAGGGATTAAGAAAAGAGGCTTATATTTGCAGTCTAGCTTGATGACATCCAGAACCACAGGGCTGTGTACGCACCCAAAAATCCCCGAATAACCACATCGCGGCCACCCTGTTCTGGATGAATGTTCAGCCAGCGGAAGTGGCCGCAAACGGAACATCTCTGAAACCAGATCTCCTGAGCTTGTCGGAAGATAAAGCATCTGAAGTGGTTGTTACTAGTTATGTGTATTACAGTAGCACAGCCACTGTGGCTTACCTTACCCTTGTTGGGATGGAGCCTCAGTTTCCCCTCAGCGGTTGGTTAGTTTAGCTGACCGGCTAAGCCAATAAAATTCCTCCTCTTCTGGCCTAATAAAAACCCAACCAAAATATATTAAATTTTGGAAGAAACGAGGTTGTTTCCTATCATTTTATTCAGTTTTTTTCACGAGATTCATGGGGGGTTGATAAAGACTTAAAAAAATTATTGTGGGCAGGGGGAAAAAACCCTTCATGTTTCTTCCTCCCCCACACAAACGTTTTCCCACCAAACCAGAATTTTTAACACAAACAAACTCTTCCTCCGCCATTTTCCCTAGGTCACCAGTGCAGCCTGGTCTGCCCACGTCCAGCTCTCCGCCCACAAGAGACCCTGTAAGATCCAAAAAGTAAACAACAGCTTTTCCCATGTGGTGCCGAGGGTCCCAGCCCCTCACTGCAGGCCAAGGCAAAGTCCCCAGAGTGTTGCCAACTCTCCTCATTTTATCCCAAGGGTTGCAATGTTTGGTGCGATTGAAAGCCTCAGCTCCTAGAGTCAGGTGACTAGTTAGGTCAAGTCCAAAGCAGACTATGAAGAGTTACAAAGGGATCTCACAAAACTGGGTGACTGGGCAACAAAATGGCAGATGAAAGTCCATGTTGATAAATGCAAAGTAATGCACATTGGAAACCATAATCCCAACTATACATATAAAATGATGGGGTCTAAATTAGCTGTTCCCAGGCCAAAACCACAGTGGGGTTCAAAAAAAGAATTAGCTAAGTTGGCAGAGGATAGGCCCATCAATGGCTATTAGGTACGATGGTCAGGGAGGCAATCGCATGCTCTGGGTATCCCTAAACCTGTGACTGCCAGAAGTTGGAAGTGGCTGGCCGGGGCTGCATCGCTCGATAATTGCCCCGCTGAAGCATCTGGCACTGGCCGCTGTCGGCAGACAGGACACTGGGCTAGAGGGACCGTTGGTCTGACCCAGTTTGTCCGTTCTTATGTTCTTAATCTCAGCGTTCCTGACCGCATATAGCACTTAGGGATGCTCACCACCCACAGCCACAGCTGTTCGGCAGGGCGCGCACGCACACCCCAATTTACAAGAGGTGACAAATTCTAAAGCGCATCCTGTCCCTAGAAAGAGGGGGCATCTCCCCCCTCAGCAAAACGGCCACAACGAGGCACGCACTAACACGCAACCCGCCAGGGTCTGGCTCGGTGTAACGACTAGCAGTGGATTCTGAAATTCAGCATAGCCCGTGCGATGGGTCAGGGCAGCTTTCATGTCTGTTTACCGAGACACAGTCTGTGAAGCCCGGGGATGGCGCTGGGATAAGTTGTCGGGCTGCTTATGTTGTCATGATGAATTGTAACCCTGATCCAAGGGGAGGTGTGAATAATGTTCTGCATTAACATCTGCCCTTCCCCAGACACGGGCGAACAGCGAGAGAAGCAGTAAACTAGGCCACCTGCTCTTTCCCCGCTCCACCACCGTGAGGACATTCTCTGCATAATAAAGCTGACCTGTCAATTAGCAGTACCTCCTCCTCTGTTCCATGCACACTGGACTAATGCAACCTGTGTGGGAAGCGCCCACCCCTGCACCAGCTCTTGCTTCCAGAGTGGTGTCATTTCATTACTAGTGCTACCAGTTCATTTGCTTCTCCAGTCATGGTGCTGCTCGCTGGGGGGCTGGCGCTATTTGTAGGGCCTAGGGGAGGGATCAAGGCCTAAGGGCTCTGCAGTGGCCCCACCGGGCATAGAGGGTTGGAAGGGGGTTGTTGCTGGAGCCCATTGCACTGAGACTATTCTCTGCTTGCCAGCGCATTTATTAGAGCAGCCCTGAAGCTGCTCTAAGTGACACTGGGTGCTGAACAGGCCCATAGCTTCCCCAGGACATTGGCACCACAAAAGTGACTTAAATTCACTTTCCCTCTTGCCTTCTGGTCACGCCCCACGTACAGGAACAGAGTAACCGAGACGAGGGGCCAACACGCGTGAGAACATGCATGATCGTGTGAGTGAGTGACGCGTGATCATAGCTGGAAACAGTTCAACTACCCGGCAGACTGACAGGCTGTATAAACGTGACCCTTGGTACTAGGACAAAGCGCAAGCAGAATAATGAAGTCCAGCGCTGTCCATAAATTACTGTGGTTACTGAAGATGAGGGGAGGTTAGCAGGACTAGAGCGTGACCCGGGCACTGAAGGTCGGGGCATTGAGGAATTTCATCCAAAGCCCAGATAATAGCGAAGCTCTCAGAGGAGACCAAAGCTCTGGTTACTAATCCAGTGCCTATCCTTCCCTTCCCAGCGATGGCAAATCTCACACGCCAAGATCACGGTCTCAGGAGACCCATAATTTATGGGTATTAACTAATTCATCCGGTTGCAGGAATCCCGTGGGCAGGCAGCAAACAGTGCAGCGAGTAAAAAGGCCGCCTTAGCGCCCCTTGACAGGCGGGCAGTTTGCTGTGCAGGCGGCCTCGGCTGGCTTTGAAAAGGTAACCTAGTGGGACAGCAAAGCCCTGGCTTTTGAAAGGTGTCAGCAGAGCACAGCACGCCAGCTTGTCCTGCGCAGAGCTGCCTGCTGCCGGGCAGGGGCGGGCTTGTGCAGTCACCACCCAGGCAGGGAAGCTCTCTGATCTGCAGCCGCTTTGCAAGCTGGCGAATGAAAAGAAAACAATCCTACTCCCAGTACCGGATGAACTGTCCCCCCGGGGATCAGTCACACTGGCCTGGACCCATCACTAACAAACTTAACACAAAATAGTCCTCTTGGGCTGACGGCCAGTGTCCTGGACCAAGTCCTCAGAGCTGGGGGCTAATCCTGGCTGCTGGGTGAGCTTGGGCAGGTCAGTTCATCTCCTTTTCCTCTCCCGCCCTTTCCCTGCTCGCTTTGTTGTAAGCTCTTGAGCGCAGCTCGGTGTGTGTACACATCCTTAGTGTGATGGGGCCCCACTCTTGGGGGACACCGTTAGGTGCTACCATGCTACTAAAAAATCTCACATTTCTCTCCATCCGTCCCTCTCAATCCTTTCTCTCCACACCCCCTTGCAGCCCGTTCACCCCTGCGCACTCACACAGGCTGACCGGAAGGCTGGGCCAGTACTCTGTTGGGTGGTATCCCAGGACAAGCAGAGGCTAACTGCAGCAAGGGGTTTGGCCAGCTCAGGAGGTCCACGCTTCCCTCGCAAGCTGGTAGGGGGCAGCGGGATATCACAGGTGCTGACTTTCTGGGCAGAGCATAAGACACAAGGTGCCGGACGCATGAAGTGAGTAAAGCGCCCACAATCTCTTTTACAGGGGCGGTTTGCCCTGGCCCGAGTCCCAGCTGAGAAGCCATGTTCTACAGCGGAAGGCCAGCTGTGTAGCTCAGGCCCTGGAATGGGACTCTGGAGATGTGGTTGAGGTCCAGATTTCCCAGATGATCTTGGCCAAGGCACTGAGGCCCAATGCTGAAAGGTATTTAAGTGTCTTTCAATGGGAGTTAGGTGGCTTCTTGTCTCTAAGAATCTGGCCTTTAATCTCCCCGTGCCTTAGTTTTCCAGCTCTAGAATGATCCCGCGATGAGGGATCTATAGACGTACCCAGATACACGAGTCTAATTCATTTTGTAGCTACTCTTCCCGAGAGAGCAGGGTGGGGTTAACCTCTTTGACATTCCTCCCTCATAAGGATTGATTGGAAAGATCAGGGGAGTTTGATAGCATCAGCTGTGGGACTGGGGCCAGACTTCCTTGTTAGAGCACGGAATTGGATTGCCCAGTATATTTCCTGGAGCCACCATCCTAGAGACGAACTGTTCTTTGTTATTTTCTAACCCTTCAAGACATTCGCAAGATGCCGGGCTGATCTAAAGCACTGACATAATTGGTCAGATGAACCAATCTATGGGCTAAGTAATATAGATTTTCTTTCAAATGTGAATGCACGAGGCATCAACTTGTGTTATAACTAAAGTGCTTCGGTTATGAATAACGTTGTACAGCAGAGACAGTGTTATAGGTGATTTGAGGCAGTGAGGGACATGAGACTATGGAGAGCAGGCAGAAAATGCAAACAGCTATTAATGATTAGAGCTGGGCAGGAAACTCTTTTCCCGTCCCACAAATATTTTCGAGATGGTGGAAATCTCCCCAATCAGGATGAAGCAGAAACCGCTTGAAGTTTTTCAGAGAAAAACAGCACAAGACCTCGCAAGGGCCCGGTGCCTTGGGCACTGCTGGGAGATCCCGGTAAGTCCTGCTCCACTGAGGAGAACAACTCGAGCAGGAGACACGGCTGGGCCAGAGAAGCATCTCCTGACAAAACTTTCTTCAAATCTGGCATGGCCTCACCCAGAGTTTCAGTCTCAATGAATCTTCTCCCCCCCCCACCCTCCTCCCAACGAAAAAACATTTTGCCAAAAGGTTCCCAACCGGCTCTGTTCATTATGCATAATGCACCCCCCAGCGCGTATGTGGGGCCCTACTTGAATCAGGGACCCAACGCCAATATTTTGACATGGGATTCTAACCCCCAAACATCCCTGAAATGTGATGCTCAATCCCTCACAGCAGAGAAATTTGCTGCGGCAGGAACCTTCCCTGCACTCAACTGCTCTGTTCATTTCTCTTCCCATAAAGATGAAAACATTTGTGCACAATTACAGCAGTGAAACAGGGAGGCACCATTACTCAGACAGGCTTCCAGGGGCTGTGAACCAGGGCCAGAATGCAGGTGTTTTGCTCCTGAAGATTATTACACGCACACTAGGTGAAAGTATAACTGGCTCCGGGTGGCACTCTCTCCCCCGTTCCTGGTGACTGGGATACATATAAAGGCTGATTAGCCCGCTATAGTGTTGGCTAAAAAAGCTGGGTCTTTTTGGAATCAGAGGTCCCAGGTTCAAGCCCTGCTCCCAACACCACATGGGAACAGGGCATTACAAAAGTACTCCGCTCTATGGGCAGATTTGATTATTAAAGCAGCGCGTCTCTCATGCCCGCCCATCACTTCAAAAATGTCCTTAGCTAATAATCTGCAGTGTAGGCTCCTGCCCTCGGATGGCATTGATTAGCCCCGACTGGGGGCTGCATAACTAACACGGCTCCCTCGCTGAAGACGTGAATAGAACCTTTGTATCTCTGGCCAATTACTGATTGGTGTCCTCTAGCAAAGAGTTCAAACATGCCACGTTTCCTGCACCCACAGCGAAGGAGACATTAACAGTGAAGCCCGAGGGGCATGTGGAAAATTGAAGCGCACTGAGCGAGACGCTGACTGAAAAGGTCTCAGGTCAGCAGTGGGATTTACAAAAAAACCCCAACAACATTTTATAACACTCAGAGCCCCATAATGATTGAGGTCACCCAATGGCAAGGGCCTCGCCGTGTGGGGACATTGAAATTAGTTGGGTTAGTCTGACAATTGGCCCGTTACAAGTGTCTCTGCCCTTTTCGACAGTAGAACGCAGAGTCAGTTGGCTCCTGGTGGGGGTTGGAGATCAAAGACCTTGTACGGGATTCTGAGAACATCCTTCCCAGGGCACTGGCTTTCCCCTGGGCACCTCCCCCGTGGCAAACGGGGGCATTCCATAGCCCTGCAAAGGGAGATTTTTACAAGGAGGGTGGTGTCGTGGCCAAGGCCCTGGACTAGGGATCTGGATTCAATTCTTGGCTTTGCCACAGACTGTGTGTGTGACCTTGGGCCAGTCACTTAATACCTCTGTGCCTCACTCCCCACCTGCGGAACAGGGATAACACTTCCTTTCTCACGTCTTTGTCATCTCCATGAAGGCCGTGTGAATGGGAAATGCCGATGTAGTTATATAGCTGCAACCCAGCCCGCTCTTACTGTGTCTGAGAATGGCTTAGCCCCCGCTCCCAAAGAGCAAAGAAAGGCCACTCTGACACCAGAATCCGTGTCCACCCACAGGGTTATACCGGCGTAACCACAGCCATTTAAATTCAGACCTTGGGTTATACACAAAAAGGCTGCGGGTATAAGCTCCTCAGGGGCTGTGTGTGTCACAGGGCCTAGCACTGTCTCAGGTGGAGCCATTAGGTCCTTCTAAAATAGAAATCAATAATAATAATAATGTTGATCCTCTGCTTAGCTGTACAGATCTCAGGCCCGTAGGTCGGCTTTCCCACCGGAGGAGAAATCAGTGACGTGGAGTCTGGGTCTGGGCTTGGTAAAACTTGTTTAGTTTACACAGATACCACAGTCCTGGGGGCCAAGCCGCATGCTGGGCAAACCCTTCTGTCAGGGCTCTCAGCCCAGCACCATACCCATTCCCAGAGAGCACCTTTGCCTCACGTAACACAGAGCGCAAAGCTACAGCACCTTCAAAAACCTGCATCAGAAAACTACCACCACAAGCTGTCTTCCCAAGGCTGAACATCAGCTCGGCCGCTAAGAAAAAGCGTTTGTAAGACTTTGTATAACAGTGGCGCCTGATGACTCCTGTCATAACAGTCATAACGAGGAGTCTCAGGAATACGTTATCTTTGGCAGCCATCAGGTAAGGTTAAGCATCAGCTGTCTCTTAGATGCGGTGGCAGAATTTTAACAAGACATTCCTCTGAGCTCCTGCAACTCCATGCACCCCAATGCTCCTCCGTGACCTTGATGCACTGATTTCCAACCAATGGGTGCACAGCATTTGGCCCGTGAAATGTAAATGTCCTTCGTGACTATTTAAGGACAGAGAAATACACATGTTCTCCACATGCCCTTGGGGAGAACGATTTACAGTCGCAATCCTCATTGACATTCCAGGCCACCTGCTGACATCCTGATAAATTCATGTTCATTACATTACATGGTGCTGCATGCACGGCTCATGCCACAAACACCCGAATTGGTTTTAATTATTATAGCCCGACACCAGGCTTTGCCATTCTTGTACACATTGCTCCTCTCAGTCAGGATCTGAATGACAAGAGTGTCGGAAGAGGATTTGGAGTGACAGGCAGAGACAATGCGTGTCACAAAGGTTATCTTTATCTTCTTGCTTGATCAAATTGTTCCTGCAGCTTCCCTTTGAGTTCACAGTCAATAGCTCCTTAGCAGTTATTGAGTTTGCTCACCAGCACAGTCTGATTAACAGAAAATGGGCAAAATCAACAGAAATTATCTGCCATCTTGCTCCTGGCACATAGCGGTAATTAGAGCTGGTTGAAAAAATGCAGACAGAACGTTTTCCCCTTGGAAAACGGTGTTTCCATTTAAATCAAAACTTTCTGCGGGGTCATGTCAATTTCGATTCAATTTCATTTTAAAAAAGTCAAAAAAGGGTCCATTTTGAGAACATTGAAACAGAACATTACAACTTTTCATTTAGAAACGTATTTGATTATAAAAATCCCCAAAATAAATAGCCAAACTGAAACAAAACATTTCAGTTTTATTGAGACAAAAGATTTTGAGTAAACCGAAAGGAACATTTTTTTTTTAATTTTGTTTTGTGGGAAATTTCAAAATTTGATATTTTGTTCGAATTTGGAACCAAACCACATTCTGAAGTTATTATTAGTTGTATTCCCAAAGCCCAGAGGTGCTAGGCGCTGTACAAACAGAACAAAAATCACAGAATTTCCCACACACACACAGGATATTCCAGTTCGCACACAGCTCTACTGGTAATAGACTGGGAGACAGATTTTAACTGATGCTTTCAGGAATAGCCACAGTGGAGCCATCTTGTCTAGTTTCCTGTCTCCAGCAGTGACCACACTCTTCTTCCAGAACTAAGAGTCGGGGTCTCTATAGCTGGCGCTAAAGGGCAGGCAGAGGCAGTTGTCTCCCCTGTGGCTCTGACGGCGAGGGGAGCTCTGTAACAGTGGGTAAGAATGGCAAAGAGGCTTGCAAGGATGGCTGCAGAAAGGAAGGGGCAGTGCATGTTCCCACCAACCTCAAGTGTCCAGAAAAGGGAGGCTGGAGGCAGGGCCCTGCTTTTCTGCCACGCCGTAGCCTCGTGGGCGTGTTCAGCCAGCCTCAGGGAAGGAAGGCTGAGCTGGAATTCTGCCCGGCTGCTCCGTGGGTCTGTCCGGGGTGGACAAATTGTATTCGAGTCGCCACAGGTTCTTCTGCTAAACTCATCACAGCCATATGGTCCCTGGGTCCCTTTACGCATTAGTGCATCCTTGTAATACAGGGCAGGATTTTGCTTGATTCTCAGACCATGACCAACCCAGTGGTATCTGAGCACCCTCCGGGAGCGAGACAGAAAAAGCCTGAAGCAAAGGCTGCGGGAGAGTGGGACAGAGTGCTGATCTGGAACAGCTACATCGCTGTGTCTGGCTGTGTCCTCTGGAGCCCAGCGGCTGCTGAACGAGCCAGGCAGACGGTGCAGGGAAAGGCAGTGTGACGGAGCAGCTTTAAAAAACAAAAAAAAGTCAGACCTAGCTCTTTTCCCCCACCCTGCGCTGGTCACAGCAGCCAGCCCCAGCCAGGCAAAGTGCCCAGGAGCTAGTGCCAGCCGCCGGGTCAGAGCTACTCCCAGCCTCTCACTCCCTCTTTCAAATGTCTTCTCTTGCCACCATTATTTATATTGCAGGTGCCCCTGGAAGATCCATCTCACATCAGCCCACGTGCAAGGCACTGTACACACCCCTAGGAAGAGACAGCGGCTGCACCATGGAGCTCACAGTCTAAACACAGGAGAAAGGAAGAACGATGATCTTCCTTTTACATACGGGGAAACTGAGGCACAGAGCAATGCTGTGACTTGCCCCAGGTCACCGTGTCTGTGGCAGAGCTGGGAATTGAACCCAGCCGTCGAGCCCAGTGCTTTACCTGCTAGTCCAGCCTTTCTACCCTAGAGCCAACGTCCTTTCTTCTCCTCCTGACACAAGAGCAAAGAAAAATCCAGTAATCCTGTAATGACTGAATTCTAATAGACCAGCCGGAAAGCTGAACAGCCAAAGATCCTTGCGTGAGAGCCAGACATGCTGCATCTCTGCAGATCCCCATTCATCCGCCTTTGCTGGAGCAACGGCTAAAGCCCTCGAGGCCCGTGACATTTGGATCCAACAGTCAAGCCAGCTTTTGGAACCCGATGCGGAAGGGTCATTTTGGGTGCTATAAATAGAGCACACGTCAAAACCTGCCGCGGCGCCCTAGCGAGCCAGTGAGCCAGGAGACCTACAGGTGGGCCGACCGGTATCTCCCATGGGAACGCTGTGGAGAAGAAACGTAGGTCACAGAAGCTGGTCCAATAGAAATGGCCTCACCCAGCTTTTACAGAAGAAATCACAGACCCGCCGTCAGAAGTCTGAGGGCACATCTACACTGTGATAAGAGACCCCCGGCACGGACCCACGGCACGGACCCATGTGGGCCTCCCTTTACAGCACACACATATATTTCATTAACCAAACTAAAGCCAATGCTAATGCTTTAATTTCACAGTCATCCCACAGCTTTCCCTAGTAGCAGCAGGGATGCCAATGGAGAGATGGGCTTACCAGGCTCCGCTTCAGATCCCCGACTCGGCGGCTCTGTCTACACCGCAGCTGGGCCAAGCCTCGCCGCTCAGGCGGGCAGAGACGCTCTAGCTTGGCGTGAGCTGGGGCACTACAGACAGTAGCGTGGACCCGGTAGTCATGTGGGCAGCAACGTGGGCTGTACCCAGGGGGTCAGGGGCACGTGTACTCAGGCAGCCAAGCCCCGCTCAGTGGGCACACTGCTATTTTTAGCACACTAGCTCAAGCGGAGCTGGCACCTGTCTCTCTAATCAGGCTGGGAGGCTCACTGCCAGCTGCAGCGTAGACAGACCCGAAGGCCAATCCCAAATCGAGTCCCACACTAAGCCAACGCCTGGCGATTAGATTTGAATTGCTTGGCTATGCTAACCTGTCCCTGCGTCTCAGCCAAGTGCCTGGTTCTGGGGGTATTTCCATGGGTACAATCTAGCCAGACTTGCCTGTCACCACGTAGATCTCCCACATGCCAGAGACTGATCGCGTTCAGCCCAACGGATCGGTCATTCCTGGCCAACGTCAGGCTCTTTTCCATGGCACATTACACCTGCTCTCCCTGTGCGGATCATCGCTAATGCCACAAAGCAGCACACAGGTAACAACTACTTCCACCTCAGCCTGATCCTTCCAGAGATGGGTCATGATGCTTTAGCACAGCACAGGCAATTTATTAGTATTACTGTAGGGCCCACAGGCCCCAATGTGCTAGGCACTGTACAGACACGCAGCAAGAGACAGTCCCTGCCCCAAAACTCAATGTCTGGAAAGGGAACTGGAGGCCCAGAAAGGGGAAGCATTTTTCCAAGGCCCAGACCCCGATCCAAAGGGCAGCAGCTGAGAGCTTATTTCCGCACAGGAGAGCTGAAGGTGCAGAGCTTTTCTCTTTCTCTAGCAAGTCAGCCCAACAAAACCCTTGGCTTGCATCCAGATCTGAAGTCATGCCTGCATGTCGAAGTCTAGACATGAGCTCCTCAGCTGATCTGACGGAGCAGAGCTCCCAGCTGATGGCCTCCTTCCAATGTCTACAACTCCTTAGCCTGCAATAAAACCGGGCAGTGACCACACAGCTGGTGTCTGAAGTCACTGAATAAGCTCTAATTTTCCTATGTCAAGTTCAGTTTGTGCTTTCTCTGTGTTAACCACACAACACAATGTGGTGCGTGGATTGTTGATGGTGCCCTGGCATCTGTGTCAGTGTTGTGTGTTCCATTCTTAATAGGTCACTGGGGTCACAGCCTCAGGAAGTTCTGTAAGAATTTCTTCTGCATTGTGCTGCACGGGCAGGTTATTCACTCGCTTGATCATCTGCAGTTTCAGCTTGCTCTTCAACCCAAGCACGCACACAGCTCGGGTTTGTTTCAACTTTACTAGTGGTATGTCCTTAAGCTCCTCCCATCTCTTCATTCTGTGTTTGTACAGTGCCTAGCACCATAGGGCAGATAGACGGCTCAGGTGCTAAGTGCTATGGGAATGTAAATAATAATAATACAGACATAGCTGCTTTGCAACTGGATTCATTGTGTGTCTGCTACATCAAGCAAGCTTCATTATCAATGTTAACATGCCATGGAATTTTAAGAGCGCTGGAGTATCAGTTCTGATCCTTTATCTTTGTTTATCCCCAAAGTCCCTAGCCGAGCTGTTGGAGACGTGTTAACGGATCCAACAAAGAATTCTGTTTCCATATCATCCTCAGAGCTTTGTACTCCAGTGGTGTGCTCGTGCGCATATCTTGCTTCTGCAATTTATTCAAGAGAAAAATCCACTTGCAAAATTATTTCAAGCATGCCACCTCACCCCTTTGAATTGTGTTGTATCTGCCTCCACAGTTACCGCGCACAAATTGGGTCCCTGCTGATTGTGTCTCTTCATAGTCCATCTTCATACCTCGGTGGGCATTTCCAATTAAATGCACTTCGTTTCCTCTGCCCTTTGCTAACCTCTTCATTGGGGAAGCACAATTTTCACTAGCCCTGCAAATAGCCAGTGTCCATTCTAATGGAAAGTTTGCTTTTTGAGGTAACCTTGCTCTGACCTGAACATCAGTCTCTAGCTGGCCCAACTCCTACCTGTTCTCATTCACAGGACCCGGCTTCAGTGCCTACTTCTGAGACAGTTCAATTGCCTCACAAGGCAGCTACTTTGTTGTAGAGGAAAATGTGCCGTTCCCAAGTGACTTTGGTGCAGCATAGGAGGTCTGCGATTTCCAAATTACTTTGCCTAGCTCATGCGTAACAAACCCAGCTGGGTTGTCCAAAGGGCAGGGCCGGCTCCAGGCACCAGCCCACCAAGCTGGTGCTTGGGGCGGCACCTGGAGGGGGGCGGTGCGGCGCTCCAGCCCGAGAGCGGGGCTGCGACCGGGCTCGCCGCCCTCCCCCCGGCGCTCTGGCCGCCGGGGCTCCGCTCTCCCCGGCGGGGCTCGCCGCCCTCCCTGGGGTGGCAAAAAAGACAGAGCCGGCCCTGCCAAAGGGAAATGAACCTGGGGTCCTTCAGGCTAAGAGCATCTCTTGAGGTAGGGGACTAAGGCCAGGTTTGCACTATAGACATATTGGTATAACTACATTGCTCGAGGGTGTGAAAAATCCACCCCCCCGAGCGATGTAGTTATACCAACCGACAGCGCTGTGCCGACAGAAGACCTTCTACCGTCGATATAGCTTCCTCCTTCCGGGGACGTGGATTAGCCATGCTGATGGGAGAAGCTTTCCCGTTTGCTTAGAGTATCGTCCTTAAAGCGCTACAGCGCTGTACGTCAAGACAAGCCCTAAGCCTAGTAGCTTTCAATCAGTAGACTCAAATGTCTTTCCTGGTCCAACCACTAGAGGGATACAAACCACCAAACTGTGGTAATGTTTGGTTGCTTTTTAGGGTTTTCAATCGTAATTAGTATTGTACAGTAGCAGCTAAGCAAGTGATGTTTGTTTATGTTTCAAGTGCTAAAATGTAAGTAGAGTAAAGGTTTTCGGGCCTAAGTTTAAGCTTGATAATGAGGCAGGAGAAATTCTGGGTGAAGTGAAGTGAGCCAGCTCGGGGGCACGTGAGAAAAGTGAGGGGATCGACCCAAGCATGCTAACAACAGGACCTGGCTTAATAAGAGTTTCAGGTGCAATGTGGAGGGGTTTGGAAGGACGCTATCTATAGTGATCGTTATTGGCATGGCATTTACGCAGATGTTAATTAAAGGTGATGATAAATATTAACTAGCCAGTGAGGGAGTAGAAGGCATTTTAATGACAGTAGCCGAAATACAGAGATGGTAAAAGGCAGGCTTAACACTAATTAATTACAGAGGGTTATTGTAAAGGATTATAAAAAGGGTGGCGTGCTCAGTTCAGCTCAGTGCACTCAGCTACCATCCAGATACCATTAGAGGGCGGATTGTGACCCATTCGTCTCATCCAGGTACTGATCACCCCGGATGCACCATTTCATCTCAGAATGGGAGGATAAAACCCAGCGCACGGTTACATTGTGATGCCCGTTTGTTTTAACTGTTCTTCATTCTATCACTCACCACCGTGCCATTCAGCCTTCTCCACTCAATTCAGTTGATCTGTAACCGCCCTGGAGGCTGAAACCTAGAGAAATTAGAACACCAATACCCAAATTCAATTACATGAATTGAAAACATTTTAAATCCAAAGTTACATACCTAGAAGCCCCAGTCACAGACCAGGAGCCCACTGCGCCAGGTGCTGTACGGACCGAGCAAAAAGATGGTCCCTGCCACCAAGGGGCCTATAATCGAAGTATAAAATGAGACAACAGATGGATACAGGTGGGGAATACAAGGAAACAGTGAGACAATGTTACCGTCTGAATAAGCTGCGGTCTTTACACCAGAGGTTCTCAAACTGTCGTCCATGGACCACCAGTGGTCCGCGAGCTCCATTCAGGTGGTCTGCGGATAGTTCCCTCTAAGGTGTGCACCTGGGCGGCCGCACACAAGAGAATGAAGGGCCACCACTGGCTCCACTAGTTAAGTGCCTGGATCCTGGAGAAGACGCACATGTAAGGTGAGGTGGTGGCCTTGGTGGGTGGGTGGGGATGGGGGAGGTGGGAGGGGGCAGTGGGGTGAGAAGAGGGGGTGGGGGGAATTTGGGACGTTCAGGGCCGCAGCGACCAGAGAAAGAGGCGACTTTCCCCGGCTTGGGCGCTGCCACGGCGGGGGAGAGAGGGCACATCCATCGCATTAGAAAGGTAAGACTACCGATATTAAAATCTGAGTTGTGTGCTTTTATTTGTAGAACAAACAATTATCACTATTAAGGTTTTTTTTATATAGCACTTTTATCCAAAGCGCTTTACAATAATTAGCTAACAGGACAAACGACATTTGGAAAGATCATTAAGTGGTCCGCCGAGACCCTCAGCAATTTTCAAATGGTCTGCGGGGGGGGGGGGAGAGTGAGAACCACTGCTTTACATAAAGAGCTTAACTAACGCCAAGTGGGTTGTAGGTGCCACAGCAAAGGAAAGTTTGAAGGAAGGATTTGAAGAATAACCAGGTAGCTCTGTGGGTGTCTGGGGAGCGCCTCCAAAGCACCAGGGACTGCAGCATGGGAGGAAACACGCAGGGGCTTGTTTGAAAATGGAGCAAGTGGGAGATGAAGGCCGGACTGACATCTCTCCAGTGAAGGAAAGAGCCATACGCTGGGAATGGGCTGAAAAGGGCCCTGAAGGCAAAGACAAGCAGATTCTGTTTGATGCACCAGAGCAGGGGGAGCCAGTGGAGGGATGCAAAGAGCGGGGTTACAGGGTCAAGGCGACAGGCTAGGAAAAGAACCTTTGCAGCAGCATTCTGAGCGGATCTAACCAGCGCAAGATGCAATCAGCAGCGCCAGAGAACAGGGTGTTCTCTACAGTAATTGAGACGGGGGATGGAGAGAATCATCCGGGCTGGTTGTTTTGTGAAGGCTATTGCAATAAAATTACACTCCATGCCCCCCGCCCTTGGAGCCTCCCAAATTAGTTTCCCAGCGTTTATACAGCCAGACAGGAGCTCTTCCAAACTCACTCGCGCCTTTGCGTTTTCCTTGAGCAACTTGCAAAGCCTTTCCTCACCTGGAATCTGCCATCTGCTAATTGAACTAATTAGATTTCATTACTAATTTTTGATATTACTGCCATCCTCACGTTACACATGTCATGGGAATAGAGTTTAATTACTGCATAATATCAATCAGCTGCATAAATTAAAATATTCAAATTTTATCACAAGCCTGATTTCCATATTCATTTACCTAAGTGGTATTTTTGGAAAACGAGCCGTGCACAGAAGCCTCTTGTGTGTGAATTATGTACCGTGCACGTGAGGGCTGTAACCAGGGCAGGGCGAGTGGGGCAGCAACCCAGGGCACAAAGCCGCAGGGGCAGAAAAATGGGGTGGACAAATGACAGAAAAAAGACGGTAGGGGGCAGAGGTGACCCAGAACAGCTGATAGTGGGGGCCCCAGAGCACAATTTAAAGGTTCCAGGGGGCACATGACTGCCCCACAGAGATTGTCAAAGTGTGGAGCATGGGCGGAGAAACATTTGGGGGGGCAGGCAGTGGCAGCAGGGCTTGGGCCACCCCGACTCACCTCCGCAGGCCACGCAGCCTATCGGGGTGGGGGGACACGTGACCCCAGTGTCAGCTCTGCCTGGGACATCCTGCCCTCACCCTGCAGCAGTGCTCTGGCTGGGGCCGCGGGGCAAGTTCTGCTCCTCAGTGCTCCTGCATCTACCCTGGCGCGACTCGCTGATCGCAATGTGGGGCAGGCCTGCGAGTGTGAGCAGCGTCAGGTCCTATAGAGGGCCACAGGGAGGGAAGCTCCTCTACACCCATGCGGGATCTGGCACAGCCTAGCCCAGGTTTGAGTCCTCTCGCCCTGAGGACGCTCCCTGGGAGTAGAAAGCCAGCCCAGAGAATGCCCGCACGGTACACCCACAAATCCCCAACGGTGTGTCACTTGCGCTAGTGAGCGGGTTGTAAAATGGATCAAGTTAAATAGTTGCTGGAAACTCACATCTCAATAGCACCGACAATAACCATGTACTGCAATTGATTCTGAAAGAGCAAGAGCACACGGGAAGCCCACAGGGACTGGACAGTTCTGCTGCGGATAACAATTACAACAGTTAATGCTAACAAAAGAGCTCTTGGGAGGTATATAATAAAACATTCTGAGATTAAGACAATGTCTAACTAGAGTTAGGCTAGGACTCAGGAGACCTGGGTGCAAATACCAGCGCCACCAGACTTTCCGGGGGACCTTTGGCAAGTCATTTAGGCCAAGCTTTTCAAGAGTGACTCTGGATTTTGGGTGCCTCAGTTTTTCAGCATCCAATGTGAGAGGTTGTGGAAGCGCCTGATTTCAGGGGCTGGGGCTCAGTGCATTCGGAGAACTCAGACCTCCTTCAGGTGAGGCAGCCTGGGAATGTAAACATGGAGGCACCCGAAGTCACTCGTCACTTTAGAAAATGTTGGCCTTAGTCTCTGTGCCTCGGTTCCCCACCTGTACAATGGGGACAATAGCGCACAAGGGTGTTGTAAGGATAACCACAGCGAAGGTGATGTGCTCAGATATGGTTGTAAAGGGCACCTAACAGCTATATGGGACCTTTGGGGGCGTGGGCTCTTATCTACCAAATTCTCTGTTCCCGCAGCAAGAGGCTTCTCAGCGCAGGGGGGAAGGTTCAGAAAAGGGCAACAAAAATCATTAGGGATACGGAACGACTGCCATATGAGGAGAGCTTAATAAGACTGGGACTTCTCACCTTGGAAAAGAGATGACTGATGGGGGGATATGATAGAGGTCTATAAATCATGCCTGGGGTGGAGAAAGTAAATAAGGAAGTGTTCTTTACGCCTTCTCATAACACAAGAACTAGGGGTCACCAAATGAAATTAATAGGCAGCAGGTTTGAAACAAACAAAAGGAAGTATTTCTTCACACAACGCACAGTAGAACTCTTTGCCAGGGGATGTTGTGAAGCCCAAAAATATAACAGGGCTCAAAAAAGAACTAGATAAATTCATGGAGAATAGGTCCATCAATGGCTGTTAGCCAGGAGGGGCAGGGATGGTGTCCCTAGCCTCTGTTTGCCAGAAGCTGGGAATGGGCGACAGGGGATGGATCACTTGATGATCACCTGTTCTGTTCACTCCCTCTGGGGCACCTGGCATTGGCCACTCTCGGAAGACAGGATACTGGGCTAGATGGACCTTTGGTCTGACCCAGTCTGGCCGCTCTTATGATCACTGACACTGTCCTAGTGTCCCTGCATGAATACGAGCAGCCTTGCAGAAGCACATGCATAATGCTACCTGCAGCCCTGCCACACTCTTCGGGCACCAGCTGCCACCGGTATCTTGTACAAACACACCCGGCGTTGCTCCCTCGAGATCCACAACTGCACGCTGCGCTCATGCCGAGCCAGACTTACAACGAACGAACTTGCTAATCCTTCGACTGAAGAGAAGATCATTCTGCCTAATTCACGTCACTCAACCTGCTGAGCGGTATCATCCCTGAGGAGCAGCAAAGCGGGCTGGGTAGGGCTAGAATGCTCAACCCTTCTCTCTGCCATGAACTCGCTGTGCTAGCAAATGCTCGCCAGCGTGAGCTGCACAATCAAGCCTGTAAGAGATTCTGCTGGGGGCAGCAAGACACCCTCACAGCCGGACTAGCACCAGCTACCATAGCGACGTGGATTCCAGCCCACTGAGTCGCGGCTCCACGGAGCGAGAGGCACAGCGATTACGGAAATTGCTGCCACAGTCCGAAGCAAACACGGGTCGCGTCGCTGTGTGTGACGGTAACTCCGTCTCTTGTAGGTCTATTGCCTCATGGCAGCCTCAGCAAACACGAGTCTGTCTGGCTGCTTTTGTTTTACATACCTGAGAACTCAAATGGACCGACGTTTCTCCCACACACAAACCCTTTTCTGGGTGAAAAAAGCAGATTCCACATTTCTTCAATACGTGTTGATTTCGCTGATATTTTTTTGTTTAAAAAAATGTTCAAAAAAATTCTGGAAAAAAAAATATCAAAACCTCCAGTTTCAGCATTTTCTAAACAAAACGGTTTCAATTTTTGGTTCGAAACAACTTTTCATTTCAAAGTTTCCTTTAATTGTATTTTTAAAAAATTCAAAAATATTTTCAAAGGCTCAAAACTGAAATGAAGTGTTTGTATTCGGTCAAAACAAAATGTTTTGTTTAACCCCAAATTGTTTGTTTTCAGTTTAACTTTTCAAGATTCCCAGTGAAACAAAACACCCGTTTCCCCCCTCCAGCTTTACTGGGAACACCTCGGCTCCGTCTGCACTGCACTAACACAGCCGAGACGCCGAGTCTCAGAGCCCAGGGAACGGACTCGGGTTTGTGGCGCTCAGGCCATGGGGCTAAGCAATCACAGTTAGAGTTCAGGCTGGGGCTGGAGCCAGGGCTCTGAGATCCACCCCCAGGCTCCACCCTGAGCCCAAACGTCTGCACTGCAATTTTTAGCCCTCCGAGCCAGCGTCACTGACCTGGGCTAGCCATGGTGATGCCGGGAGTCTTATTGCAGTGTAGACGTGCACCTTAGAGGCCTCACCTGGTCAGGCCTGGTGGAGAGGGTCTGAGATAGTCTCCTGTTCCCAGAGCCCCCTCCCAGGGGTCCTGGGGCAGCTAGAGCCTGGGGTCTCCCAGGCAGTGCCGCTCCATTGGAGCCATGGTGCCAGGGCTGTGGGGAGAGAGACACCCCCCAGACTGCCCCACCCCGAGTGCCCCAACAGGGCTTTTACCTGCAGAGGTGGGGGATCGACCATCGTACCCAACGGCCTGTGGGGTCTCCCAACAGCACAGCACAGTCTAGATCCCACGAGCAGCAGTACAGCAAGGGAAGGACCCAGCCTTCACGCGGAGCAGAGAAGAGCTACGAGAAGGAGCCAAGGACAGCAATGCTGCCCCACAGGGAGGGGTCAGGCGCTCGGGGCATTTCGGTTGTCCAAGTGATGGCAGCGAGTGCTCTGCTGATCTGGCACCGGGGCCCTCCCGCTGCCTCGGCTTATCTTCCATCTCACCTCAGGCAAACCCTCACAGCTGGTCTTTACACTGCACCGCTCCCCTCTGGGTCTGGCTCATTGCCACCAGGAGTACAGTCAAAACCTGCCAGCCTCCTCCCGGGGGCTGTTAGCAGGGATTTCTCCTTCAGCAGACTCCTGCGCCCCAGAGATGTCCCCTGCCTGGGCGCTCTACAGAACCTGCCCTGCCCTGCTCTGACTAACGAAGCTACAGGCTGGCTTTATATATGGTGGCTGGGCATGTGATTGCCACCTGCTAGCCCCTCCCCACCTCAGGACTACAACTCCCCACACTCCTGAGGGAACGACGTGTCCCAGCATGCCTGGTCCGAGAGGGGCTGGCCTTGGAACAGGGCTGGCGGGACCTGAACCCTGTTCCCCTTAAAGGGGACAGAGCAGGCCGGTCCAGGTGACTTGACCACAGTGTAGAACTATCACCATGGGGAGAAGGGTGCTAACAGCAGACGGCTCTTTAATCAAGCAGACAAAGGCAGAATGAAAGCTCATGGCTGGAAGCTGAAGCTAGACAAATTCAGAATGCACAGAAAGGCCCAGACATGGGCGGCGTGTAACGGAGGCTGCAGGAGGATCAGCCTCCCCAAATGTCACACCGCCAGGGAGGGGCCACAGCGGGGCCACAGAGCTTTTCCGGTCTTGGGACTGGGGGGAGGGGGCGCAGAGGGAAGAGGCGGAGTGGGGCAGAGGAACAGGGGTAGGACCATAGGGGGAGTGGAGGAACAGGGGCAGGGCCATGAGCAGGGTGGTCCCCATGGGGTGGCGCCACTGTCCTGGCCGGGGCTGAGAGTCTGACCCCAGCCAGGGTTGAACTCTCAGCCCTCCTCCATGGCCCCAACCAAACTCTCAGCCACCACCCTCCTGCCATCACGTATCCCCTGTAGCACCGAAATGAAAACTGGGCCACTGACCGCTGGGAGCCCAGGAAGCCCTTGGCACAAGGCGTAAAGGGCAGAATAAACAGGAGGCGCGTGGTGCCGTCAGCACGCAGCATTGGGGTGTTTATCGCTGCTGCCCAGAGCGCTGACGTCAAGGTACAGCCTCCTGCCTGCTGATTTCACCCTCCAGCCTCAATCTCTGTCCCCCATTCCCCCCAGCTCCTGGCCTCCCCGCGCTGGCACAACAGGCGAGTTACGTTCCCCGGGCTGCTCTCGTTCCCATCTGGCACGCTCCTGGTGCAACTGGCCTCCTGCTCGAGCCCGCACACGCCCATTCTCCTCCTTTAAAGAACATGCTGCCTGGCTCCTCTCTGCTTTCTCCAGCTGGGTCACTTTTGTCCATCGGAATCCCAGCTCCTCCTCCTTCCTTCCTTCCTCCCTCCAGTGCCGTCTTCTGGCTCCCCCGTCTCCCACCCTCATCTGCGTGACTTCCATTCCAGCTCAGCGATTGAGGCTGGAAAAACCTGTTCACTAGGGCGAGGAACGTTTCCCTACGTGGTGGCCTAGACCTTCAGTTTGTGCCGAATTTAGGTTTTCACTTCAACACAAACAAACGTGTTTCCAGCAGTTTGAGGCACAAAGACGCGCTATGGCACGTCAATCAATGCGGTGCTGCTTTCCTGAGTCTGCAGCCAGACAGCACGAATGATTATGCTATTACGTGGATTACAGTAGCAACACAGGCCCTAACTAAAGTCCCAAGCGAGATCAGGACCCCCTTGTCTTGAGCGCCATACACAAGTGAAACAAAAAGACAGTTCCTGCCCCAAAGACTCTGCCGTCTTTGTATAAGACAAGAAGTGGATACGTCAGACCGGGTGGGGCAGGGCAGGGCAGGGGGGCAGAGGAACTGGGACATTACAGCAAGACAATTATGATTAGCATAATAAACCTAAGGCACAGCACATCAGTCACCTAACCATTGGCTTCAATGGGCTACCACTCGGTCCTAGAGGGCAGCTCCCACGGAGCTCACCATGGGATTGGTGCTTTGCATACAGAACAGCCTACGTGGGCAGATGCAACTCGCTCCTGACACGCTCTGCTGGCTCATCCAACAGCCCTTGTGAATGACACCCACGAGGCTCCATCCTGACCAGGCCTCCGGCAGAGCGCTCCGCGGGAACTGAAGACTCAAGAGGAACCTAGACTCAAAAATAAAAGATTTTGGTGACAGCAATTTAGCAACAGGCTACAAAGGGGACTTAATTCATTCAATTACAGGAAGGCCTTAAAGGACTAGAACTTCCCAACTACGGAGAATCTGTTTGAAGAAATCACCCACCGAGTTGACTCACTTTCACATCTATTGATTTGTGGATTAATAAAGTGGTGACTAAGTATTGGTCTGTTTTGAACATTACTGCTGAAAGGCCTGGCCTGGCTTATAAAAGCAATGAGAACAATCAGGTTCTAGTGGAACATGCAGGTGAGCTCAAATAGCTCGCCAGAAGTCATTTCCATAGCAGCCCAGCCCGAAGGGATTTCCTTGAAAAAATTGCACCCAATGCCATACGATTCCTGCTGAACGAGAATCTATTGATTCGCTAAGCTGGGATACTAACCCAGTATGGTGATTTTGTACATCTCTGTATTGAAATACCCATCCAACAAGACGAAAACTATACTTTGGTCTAATAGCCTTGATTCCTTCATTTTTGTCTTAATATTGCAGCGTTATTAGGCATAGTCATTTCACTCGCTTCTCCTATTTATACTAATATTCATGTTCCTTCTTCCCATTGTGGGTATCATACACCCTGTGAGGTTCAAACTTGCGAAGGCTTCACAGCTAATATTTCTCTGCCATGACTATGATGGGAGATCACAGTTCTCACTTGCAGTCGGCACCGTTACCATTATATAACGTTTGATGCTCAGAGTGGGGAGAATTGGAACGCTTGTGAGCCGCAGTCTTTCCCAGCTGACGGAGGCTGAAGGTTAGTGAAACATCCTCAGGCACTTTTAAATAACACACACGTTTTTCTCCATGTTAAGTTGCTTTGGAGTTTCTTTGTGTGGCTCATCCCCTGAGTTATGTCTGAGAACAAGCACCTCATTGTTTACCCCTTTTTCCAGATCATTTATGAATATGTTGGACAGCACTGGTCTTACTACAGATCCTTGAGGGACCCTGCTATTTCTCTCTTTCAGTTGTAAAAAAGTGCCCATTCATTCCTACTCTTTGTATCTTTTAACCAGTTAGTAATCCAGGAGAAGACCTTCCCTCTTATCCCATGACTGCTTATTTTGCTTAAAACCTTTGGTGGGGAACCTCATCAAAGGCTTTCTGAAAGTCCAAGTACACTATAGCAACTGGATCAACTTCTCCATGTGCTTGTTGACACCCTCAAAGAATTGTAATAGATTAGTGAGGCATGATTTCCCTTTATAAAAGCACTGTTGACTCTTCCCCAACAGATCATGTTCATCTATGTGTCTGATAATTCCGTTCTTTACTACAGTTTCAACCAATTTGCCTGGTACTAAAGTTAGATTTACTAGCTTGTAATTGCTAGGCTCGTCTCTGGAGCCTTTTTTAAAAATCAGTGTTACATTCACTATTCTCCAGGTGTCTGGTATAGAGGCTGATTTAAGCGATACATGTCACAGTGAGTAGTTCTGCAATTTCACATTTGAGTTCCTTCAGAACTCTTGGGTGAATACCAGCTGGTCCTGGTGACTTATTACTGTTCATTTTATCAGTTTGTTCCAAAACCTCCTCTGATGACACCTCTATCTGGGACAGTTCCTCAGATTTGTCACCTAAAAAGAATGGCCCAGGTGTGGAAATCTCCCTCACATCCTCAGCCGTGAAGACCAATGCAAATAATTCATGTAGCTTCTTCACAATGGCCTTGTCTTGCTTGAGTGCTCCTTTAGTACCTAGATCATCCAGTGGCGCCAGTGATTGTTTGGCAGGCTTCCTGCTTCTGGTGTGCTTATAAAACAATGCAGTTAGTTTTTGTCTTTTACTAGTTGCTCTTCAAATTCTTTCTTGGCATGCCTATTTATACTGTTACATTTAATTTGCCAGAGTTTCTGTTTCTGTCTATTTTCCACACTAGGATTTGACTTCCAGTTTTTAAAGGATGCCTTTTTGTCTCTCACCGCTTCTTTTACTCTGCTGTTTAGCCCCGGTGGCATTTTTTGGTTCTCTTACTGTGTTTTTTATTATTATTTGGGGCAGACATTTAATGTGAGCTTCTATTTCTGCTGTTTTTAAATAGGTTCCATGCAGTTTGTAGGCATTTCACTTTTGTGACTGTTCCTTTTGCTTTCCATTTTACTCACCTCCTCGTTTTTGTGTAGTTCCCTTTTTGAAGTTAAATGCTGCTGCGGTGGGTTTCTTTGGTATTTCCCCTCCTAAAAGGATGTTACATTTAATTACATTATAGTTGTTATTACTGAGTAGCTCAGCTCTATTCACCTCTTGGGCCAGATCCTGTGCTCCACTTAGGACTAAATCAAGAATTGCCTCTCCCCTTGTGGGTTCCAGGACTAGCTGCTCCAAGAAGCCGTCATTGACGTTGTCTAGAAATTGTATCTCTGCATCCCATCCTGAGGTGATATGTTCCCAGTCAATATGGGGATCGTTGAAATCCCCCATTATTATTGGGTCTTCTGGTTTTGTAGCCTCTCTTTGGCTACAAAGACATGACTTTGGCTGTTTTGCTTCCAGGGACCTGCTGCATCTTTGTGCTAAGGGTCTGGCCCTATTCACGCACTGTTTGGCTTGGCTCACCCTTTCTCTCTCCCCCATTACAGGTACAATCTGAGGGGAGAGCGGATATGGCTAGTAGCCAGTCAAATTACAGACTGCTGCAAAGACCAAAGTGCTAAACCTCCTGACTGTCTTTTCACCAGACACTTGATGGATTAAATCCTTATTCTTGTGACAAAGATGATAACCGGAGCAGAAACTGGCATCGCGTGAATCCCTGCTCCTGACAAGGCTCAGAATGACAATGACATGGACCGTCACTGTTGCTGCACAAATGCTGCACATCGGTCTTGCTCACGCCTGTCAGAAAAAATACAATCGTCGCAACGTCTTCCTCGCAAGACAAATGCCCTAGCATGCGCTGCAGTGAAGGGAATGTAAATAGCTCTATTTCCCATGCAGCTGTGTTCAGAACAGCTGGAATCCGTTGACATACAGGTAGACCAAAGAGAAAGCAAACATCAGGTCCCAGCAGAGGGTATTCTGCATACAGAAACGCAGGTTGGAGTGGTATTGAGACACCTTTCCATTGCGCTGTGTTGTCATCAACACTTTTCACGAGATAACCTGTCATTGCCCTCAGCACATGCAGTATCTTCTACAATGCTGCATGCATCTTCCTGTTCTTCCATGCCCTTCAAAACACCACATTACATTGGTTCATTACAAATCAAGTAGATAAACCCCCGATAAAGGACTGGCCAACTTGTCTTTTTTTTTTTTTTTTTCCATTTCCAGCTGCTATTGTTCAGCCTCCTTGTAATTTTCTCTAAGTGTCACAGACTTAATTTGATGCTGAAAGAACTGTACCACTTCTGCTCCCACAGACGCAGGGCTGAGCCCAGCAATTACACCGCACGGTACAGTGGGCAGATGAGCTAAAGAAGAAAATAAAGGTGGGACATACTAAGCTGAGATGTGAATTAGAAATCGAAGAATAAAAGATCATCGGGAAGAGGCCCAAAGTCCCTTTCTTCCCTCACTCCCTCTGGCAAAGCACCTCAGCATTATAACAGTTGCAAGGTCTGCTGCATGGGAACGCATAGGAATGCTGACTGGATGGCCCACTACTCAGGACTGCTGGTTTTCAGGAGCTGAGCGGTTGCTGTGTCCAGGTGTATTTGAAAGCATCTCAAGCCACGGCAAGTCTGAACATAGTGGCTGTTCCAAGCTAGGGGTATATTTCAACAGGTCTTGCAAATTAGAGCGCGAGCTGACAGCAGGAAAATGTTCACGGTCTGTATTGCAGCTGAGGGCCCGGTGCTCATTTCTCAGGAGGTGGGGGAGCCAATATCTGTGCTGGAGGATGAGTTACCAAGACCAGATCCGCCATTGCTGTCAGTCTGCAGAGCCACACTGAGTGACACCAGGAGCGGACCTGCCTCAGAAGCAGTTGGGGTGTGAGGAGCGGGATCGCTGGGGCAGGCTCATGGGTTTCATGGCCAGACTTCAGCTGAGATGGGCAGTGCTGTCTGCTGGCTAGGGCCCTGGGCAGAGATGTGGGCTGTGTTCCCAGCTCCGACCGGCTGTCTGGTATTGGCCAAGTCACTTCACTAACAACATCTCGCAGTTAAAGGGACACAGCCGATACTCCCTAAGGCGTCTTGCTTTCAGCTGGACTCGGCCATGTTTTGTTATGGGCTGGCAGGTGGCTCTCTGATCATAGGGACGTTGCGGGCTGGACCCCAAGTGTCTGTTCACTCTAACGGGCTGAGGATTAGTCTCTTTGTCTGAAGCATCCGCCCGTCCAACTTCACGTTGTGCTTGGTCACGAGATCAGGCGCCAGTAGCTCGGAGCTGGACGTCACTTTTTACTTTCCTGCTTTTATGTGGAATGCGGCTCAGGAACGGCCCCGTTAATCTTGGACCCAGCAACAGAACAGGCTAATGGGGCAATGGGATTAGCACGAATATTAATAAATGTTGTACTCCAGGAGTGACAGAAGGGATCTTGCAGCATCTTGAGAGGAGTTTGTGTCTCGAATAGTGGAGTGTGTGTTGGGAGCTCCAGAAAGCCATTCTTCCCACCAGCTAGAGGCTACAGCGCAGTATGCCTGTTAAGGACCAGGCTGTGGGGCCCTTGCCGAATGGGTAGGATGGGAAGTTGGCCTAATGGTTGAAACGGGTGAACAGGCCTAGCGACCACAGCCCAAAGCAGGAGCCGAGTTGCCAAGTCCACGTTGTGAGCTGGAGTTGGGGGTCAGAAACTAGGAGCCAAGGGTCAGAACCCATGAATCAGCCAGGGCGGAGGCAGGAGCAGGCATTCGGGGGAAGTCAGAGCAGGAAAGCGGGACCAGAACCACAGCCGCAGACAGGAAACGCTACTGAGCAGCCAGGCACCCAGGGCTGCTGCAGGGATTTCATTAGCTGACTCAGCTGAGGGCAATGAGCAGGGTCTGTTCAGCCCTGGGTCCCTGACAGCCCCAATCGCAAATGATGAGCAGCGCGGCTTGATACGGACATTGGCAATCCCGTGCTAGCCCACCACGCACCCCTCGCCCGCTGGGGAAGCAATCAACCCCGAGCCCCACACTGAATGAGCACCTCCCAGTGCAACAGGGGAAACTGCTGCCAAGACTTCGACTGATTTACGAGCATTGACATGCTCAGCTGGGAGCCAACGGGCCCTGCAAACCCATGTCTGGAAAAGATCCGAACCTGCTGACATCGGGGCACGTTGTCTTCCCAATGTTTTTATTCAGATAAGAAAACTAAAGCTGATGGTACGGAGCAATTTGGGATGCTGCACATGTACTGGGCTATGATCCTAAGGAGGGGAAATCGCTGACTGGTAAAAGAGAGGCCATGGTTGATCTGTTTAATGTTAATCGTTTATGACCGTGCATGTTGAATGGTAAAATTGAGTTGAGTTGATATAATGTTCACGAAAATGTGGGGAAACGTATAGCTGGTTATGTGAGATGATCATGTAGAAGGACAAATTAATGCATTAAAAACCAAGCCAACAAGGGTCCAAGTTGGAGGACACCAGTCCAGAGGCTGAAACAACTGTCGTGAAGTGGAGATTCCCCAGAGAGCTTGATTACTTGGGTCCCTACTGGTTCCATCGTCTCGCTCATTGTCTGGTCTATGAACACAATCAGACCCTATAAGGAACAATGATTCTGTCTGAAAATGTATAAATAAAGGTGAAAAATTGACTATGCTTAATTTGGCGGATTTGCACCTCAATTTCCCACTTTATAATCCCATGGCATGACCCATGTCAAGGGCACTGTAGCGGGGTGAACACCCGCTCCGGCCCTGACGGGGTCGGAAAAGCCCTGCAGAGGGCTGGGGCTGGGCAAGGTAAAACCCTGGCTGATTGGGGGAAGTGGCTGCAGCTGGGCCACGTCTCAATCAGGCCACAGTGGGCCTGTATAAAGAGGCTGGGAGCCAGGAGCTCAGAGTCTCTCTGCCTTCAGAGGGAGCAGGGCCTGGCTGCAGGGAGCTAGAGACCGAGTACCTGAGTGGAGCAGGGCTGGGGAGCTCCAGCCTGGATAGCCCCAGGCTGCGGCCTAGGAGAAGGCCAAGGGGTACTGGGGGTTGCAGAGGGCAGCCCAGGGGTAGGCCCAGGTAGCAGGTCCAAACCCAACCTTGCCTGTGATGAGTGGTCTATACTGCAGTCTGCCCCAGGGAGCGGGCGCTAGTTGGTGACTGGCAGTGGCCTTACTCTGAGGTAAGGTAGGGATAGTGGGTGGGGGTTCCCCGGGGAGGGGAGACCCTAGTACTGCGGGGTGTACTGCCAGGGGGCAGCACCCCAGACAAAAGGGCACCGGGGTCTGGGAGGGACACGGGGCCAGAGGACAGGCGGATCACCGGCCTGTAGGAGGCGCTCCAGGACGCCGGAAGAGCTAATTCCCAGAAGAGACCAGCAGGAGGTGCCGCAGGGGTGAGTCCGCTCTTCTACAGGCACCTTAATCTCCACCCACCAAGATGGACAGTGTCCGACAAGACATGCGTGGCAGTTCAAAGTTCCCAGAGGTCAGCTGCAGCCCCGGCCAGGCAGGAAGCGGAAAGTGAGAACAACAGCCCCGTATTCGCCAGCATCCACAAGTCTTGAGAGACGGCATCTCAAAGGGTTAGCAGAGCAGGGTGTAGGCTCTTCCGGGCACAAAGGGGGCAGAGCCAAGCGGAGGCTCTGCTCTTTATCGGAAAGTGTGTGTGTAAGTGGGATGGGCTGCCCCGTGTCCTCTGTTCGATTTAGGAATGACCCCTCATCCCGCAGGCAGAGCTAACAGAAAAGGTGAGTGTGGCCGTGCCTCTGAGTATATCTCACCACATCTAGTAAGAGAGATTTATAGTGCTAACGGGATTCCAAAAGACGAGTGGGGATAGCCCTTGAAATGCCAATGCAGGTCTTCAAAACAGAGCAAAGCCGAAAGCGCTGTCTTCTGAAGGCATCTGGCGCAGACAGTGTTTCACCCATCACTAGCCAGCTATTGGCATGCCCCTCTGAAGAAGGAGTTGATGGTCACACGCCAGACATGCGCAGTTATCTAGGAGCCATAAATGGCTTCAAATGCTGGTGCTTGTTCTTGAGCCTCAGGGAAGGCCTCTGGATTGATCTGGTTTGAGTCACCCACAGGATTAAAGTCTTTCCTTCCAACTTGGATGTCTAACGAGAGACTCCAAAATTCCCATGATGGCTTCCAAGTTTGCCCTGATTTTTCAAACGTGCCCAGTGCCTTCAAGCAGCTGTTGGCTTCAGCGGGAGCTCAGGACGTGCCGCATTTTAGGAGCGTAACTTGGCTTTGTCATTGTTGTATTGCACAGTCAACAGTCAATTCCCCCACTCGGGCGCTTGGTTAATGAGGCCATTGCATTCATAGCAGCCGCCTGGCCTTTTCACATACAACTGTGCATGGGTCAAAAGTTTGGTGTTCAACGGGCTACATTTTTGGCTCCAGTATTTGGATTTGAACCTGAGTCAGTGGAAGTTGAGAGCATTCAATACTCAGCACGGGGCAGGATTAGACCTTGCAGGCTAGATTGTCACGTGCTCAGGGCTGGAGTTTCAAGAGAGTTCAGTTCCCATCTAGGCACTGAAGTCAGGGCTACATGTTCAAAAGTGCTCTGCACCGCACGTACACCCAGTCTGCTGCGCAACTGGCAAATCAGGCCCTTAGTCACAGGGAAGTTTATTTTGTTCAGAGTTATTAAATCTGCATAACAATGGGCACATTGCTCTTCATTATTGTATATTATGCTATTCTTTTATATTGATGACAATGGCCATTGAACAATACTGAAATGATGAGTAGATTGAACTGAGCAGCAGATCTATCTGGAGTATATAACTAGATCCTGCTTTTACTGTTCCATTTCTTTTGCCCGCGTGTAGGAGTAGCGTGTGCATTCACAATGTACAATGGAGCGAATACTGACGAGCTGCCTGTTTGCAACCCCTGGAAAATGTAGGGATTGGATTAAGAAGGGAGCTGCGTCTTTTGTTCATGCCGTTTAAAGTGACACCGTCAACTTGAGTCCTTGTACATCTGAAACATACAACTACAGGCAGGACCTTAATTTTTAGGCCCCGCTGTCTGCTTCAGTACTTCATTTTGTCTTCACTGTTCATGCCTCTCCCCTGTTTTTTTCATTCTTGTTTCTCTTTGTTGTGTGAGTCACATCGGCGGTAGAGCAGGCACTGACGCTGACACACCTGGGACCTAGAGCTGGTTCCATCCACCAGCAGGCTGCCAGCTCTTCACTGCAAGCAGGCTTCCTCCCCCAGGGAGGGGCAGAGCTCTGGTCAGCCCCAGACTGAACTAGGCCTTCTCCTTTTAACCCCCTCTTCACCCCACACGTCTGCTGCCAAGTGCCTGCCACAAGGAACATGAGAGAACCACATCCTTTACTGCAGTCAATTTGCACGCGGACAAACAAACCCTGACCCTCGGAAATGAGGCCATTTGTCCTGTATTTAGACTCCTTCCTGTTCTGTTTCTTTAAGAAGAAAAAAAGAAAGCATTGACTGGGAAATAGCTTCAGACCCAGAGAGGGAAGAACATTCAGGACAACGTTAGAAGGGAAGACGAGGGACCAAACAAAACCAGCTTAGCCTGGCAAAGAGACTGTCAAAGCTCCGTTCTGCAGTTCCCTTGGGGGGGAAAGAGATGGTTTGTGTCCTTATCTACGGCCTCACTTACAGGTTTGCAGGGTTCCCTCTTGCCTGAACATTGTATTTCTCCAACAAGTGCCAAAACACACAGCTCCCATTCTTGTCATGCCCAAGGAAGGCTACTGCCAGCATTTCAGCATCGGTTCAAAGGCAAGACACTTCCAACATTACAGCTTCTCAGACTGCTGGGGTGAAGTCTCCAGCTGGGCACAAAGCAGCAGAACGCATGGGTTTTGCTATTGTTATTTATCATTTGTACCACGGTCGCGGGCTGAGGCCCTGGCCAAGACCAGAGTTCCATGGTGCTAGGCGCTGTACGTTACAGCTGGTCAAAACTCAGAGTTTTCGTCCCGTGGGAAATTGTGAGAAATCAGAAAAGTTGTGCAGATTCAGAACAAACACTTTCTAGTTGGAAATTTTCCATGGAAAAGAAATTCTCCATTTCGGAAAAACATCACCGTTTCAGTTCTGTATTCTCAAAAGGCAACGTAGCAGCCGTCTGCCCCGGCTTCCGGGCGCTCCTGTCTGGAATCGGGGCCTGCAGCGAGCACCCGGATCAGACTCCCGGATTGCCTGAGAGGTTCACCAGACCTTCTCTTAAGCGCGAGCAGCAGCACTAGCCCAGGGGCTGCTCAACGCTTACACCTGCAGCTGCGACCACTCCTGGGCCTGCCTTGTTCCCAGCTTTGCTCCAGCCTTGAGCCTGGCTTGTTCCTTGCCTTGCTCCAGCCTTTCTTCCCTACAGTCTCCTGACTCCAGCTCTCACCCTGGGCTTGGCCCCTGGTTCCTGACACCCTACTCCTGCTCCAACCACTAGGCATGACTCCTGCTCTCAGGGAGTCGAGGGCAGCCCAGGAAGTCCCCAGGAGTCAGCGAGAGTCCAATTCTGGGGCAGTCCACATGGCAGGCATGTCCTGGAGCTACGGACCCTGGAAGCCCAGGCTCCCAACAGCTGCCAGATGAACCAGCTGGAAAGCAGGTCAGAACCTGCCTGCGGCTCGTCAGAAGTTCATGGAAAGGTAGCGGGTTTGACAAAACTTTTTGGGTTCAGCAAACTGCCAATCAGCTTTACTTTACAGCCATAAAGTAGGAGACAGTCCCCCTGCCTCCAGACAGCGAAACAGGCAAGATGGACAAAGGGCAGGGTTAAACTCCCCCCTACAGAGGGGAACTGGGGCACGGCGCGGTTCGGGGACATTTTGATTATTTTGATGGGAATTCCATAAGGGATTCCCTGCCTGGGGATAAGAACGGCTGTTGTTTTGCTCAGATAGGTGCTTAGTGGTACCCAAAGACATTACACAGTAGTTAAACCTCATTCTAAGGTCATTTTAAATCAACGCTCTTGCTACAGCGAGCCCCATGTGAGTAATTCCAAGGCACAAGCTGTTTGGCTGGAGACACCAGGGGAACTCGGGGGGTTGCCTGTGCACTGACTGCAGGATCAGCCATCACTGGAGCTCCCTCTATAGCTGAAGTGAGCCCGACTCTTATTATGGTAGCAACAAGAGGCTACGACCAGGATTGGAACCGCCTTGTGCTAGGTGCTGTCCATACACACAGGAGCTGTCAGGGTGGTTGAACACTGGAACAAATTGCCTAGGGAGGCTGTGGACTCTCCGTCACTGGAGGTTGTGAAGAGCAGGTTAGACAAACAACTGTCAGGGATGGGCTAGTTATTACGGACTCCTGCCGTGAGTGCAGAGAACTGGACTAGATCGCCTCTCGAGAGCCTGTCTTGGATTCTGTAGCAAGAGGCAGCCCCTGCCCCAGAGAAATCACAACCTACCGAGGCAAGGCAGGCACAGCGGGGAGGGAGAAAAGGAAGATGAATCCCATGCCGCAGCTGGGGGAACAAGGCAGAGAGAGTAATTAGCTGGCTTGCCCAAGGAAGCCAAATCTCCCAAGTCCCAGTCCAGTGCCTTAACCACAAGATCATCCTGCCCCCCTGAAACAGCATGCTTTGCCCCCCGCTCGATCTGCAGTGCAGGAGTCTCCCACTCCCATGCATACACCCAGAGGTGCAGGCGTGATGGCCACCCTATTGGCCAACTCACCAGGGATTGAACCGGGGGCTCCAGTGGTCGAAGCATAAGCCCTGCAGCTTGAGCTAAAAGCGCTGCATTTGGGGCCTACAAGACCTCAGGCGCATTTTGGGTCAGCACCAAACGCGGCCTGTAACACACGTCCGCCCCAGTGATCCCATAATGCAAAGGGTACAACCTATAGCTCTGCATTTCTGCCTGCCGTCCGTCCCCAGCCCTGTACCCCACGCCCTGCACTGTTCACCTTCTAAATATTGTATCATTTACTTTTTTATTTTATTTTTCCTTTCTCCCCTAGAGACGAGCCTCTCCTTCCCTCTCCCCCCATCCCCAACGACACCAAATGTTAAGGGAAACATAAGCTTTCTCCTCTGTGACACCCAGCACCTCCGCAATCTTTCCATGGCCCTGAGCGATATTAACATAGCCTAATGCGAACGACAATGACAGCTGGCTTCTGCAGCCGCGTGCAGCCCTGAAGCAGTGCACATGCACACACAGGTTCAAGGAGGACAGGCTGGAGAGCGCTGCAGAGCAGCCATCAGAAAAAAATATTGGCAACTTTGGGGGAGTTGAAATGGGAGGCAGGTGGATTTTTCAGGCCCTGGTTTCTAATTTAGTCTTGACCAGCGTGGCTAATGCAGTGTTGTTGTAGCCATGTCGGTCCCAGGATAGTAGAGAGACAAGGTGGGTGAGGGGATAACTTTCATTGCACCAATAAAAGAAGCTGGTCTAGTCAAAGATATTCCCTCACCCAGCTTGTCTGCCCGAGTGCCGGAAAGGTTAATCCAGTGGCTTTCTAGTGCATTTCCAGCCACGAAAAAGCAGGTTGTTTCAGGTGAGTTGATGACAGAAATTGTGCTCTATAGGATCCCCTCCCTTCATGTCAATTGTCTCCCTCACAACCACATGCATAGAACTGGCCACATTTTCCCCAGCTTTGAATCGACAGTCTAGTTGGAGTGAGCCCATCCTCCAGTCCCATCCAGCCCCAGTGAGGGAGGTCAGACTGGGACTGCTGTCTCCATAAAATGTCCAGAGGTTAGAGGAGGATGGGGAAGCGTTTGCCTGTCCCATGAGAATTAAAAGATTTTGAACTATTCTCCCACCCCAAATCAGGATAAAAAGTCAAAATTGCAAAAATTTTCATGTACCAATAATTCTGGGGGTAACAGCATTGGGTCAATCAAAACATGGAACGGTGATTCATTTCCAAATGTTTCCTTTCGCTTTCAGCCTTTCACATTTTTCGTTACCTTGTTTTTAGTAAAAATTAAGGAAACTTTCCCATCGAAAAGGCGTTAGAAACAGAAAAACCAACGTTTCGTTTAGGGGGAAAAAATGTTGTGTTGGAAAATTCCCGGCTAGCTCTCCCTGACCTCAGATTGGCCTTCAAATGGGATGAATGTGGCGACCTGAATGGGCCAGATCCTGAGCTCTCTTCCCCACAGCTTTCCAACTTACACCAGCTTGTGCACCGCAGCTATTCCTTACCAGCTGGCGTTCCTCTTCCCGTTCTTTGGCCTGTCTTTAATTAAACCGTCTCTCGGATGTTTGCAGCTGCTGTCTGCTATGGTTATTAAGAGAGGCAAGGTGGGGGAGGGAATAGAGAGAAAAGCTTTCTAGCTACACGGAGCTCTTCTTCATTGAAAGGAGCCCAGCATCAGCAGCGCGTCATGACAGGAACGGAGGCAGCATTCCCGGTAGGTGCCCTGAGTGGGCAGGCAGCCCACAACCAAACTACTTGGGACTAGTCCCCTGAAATGCACTCGGGGCAGCCGGCCAGGGGAGGGCTCTGGGGACCGCACAGCAGCCGGGGTTGGCCAGTAGCAGGCAGCGGACAGGTTGGAGAAGCAGGGGCATGAACAGTACGTGGTGAAAGCCCCACGGCAGAGGGGGTCACTGTGAGAGCTGATAGAGGGCAAATGCCCCGGTGCCAACATGGGCAAGCAAAAGGGGATGCGTAAAGGAGAAAGCGACTCATGGACCCAAACTCTGTCAACTTCAGCCTGGCCTGCGGTCAGGGCCAGAGAAACCCATCCCCAGGCCCTCGGCAAACATACCCCGATGCTGCTTCATTAGCAATGCTGCTTAACAAACCGCTCCTGTCCTGGGTCAGTCCGTGGCTGTCTGCCGCTGCACAGACATTGCCCTATCAACTCCCTCATGTCCATACTGCCCGGGCTCCTGGCCGGCTCCCCCGAGGGAGTTGATAGGGCAATGTCTGTTCAGTGCAGCGTGTAGAGGAGCGCGGTGAAACCCTGGCTGGTGGCTTGTGTCAGCTGGTCCAAGAGCCAGTCCCCTGGCCGCGGAGAGGAGGAGCTGCGCTGGCTGCCCCACCACCCAGTCAGGTTTGGCCCCGCTGTCCCTCTGTTCTGATGGGGGGGGGGGGCAACAGGGCCAAATCTGAGCGAGTGGCGTGACCTGGAGCACAGGGTTGCAGCATCACTCAGGTTGGGCCCGCCCACGAATCTGGCCCTATGCATGTGTCTAGGGAGCTTATGCCCCAGTCCAGCCCTGCCCTGGTGGCCAGCAGGGAGTGGCAGAGGACAGGCACAAGCCCCGGGCCAGCCGGCCCATTGCCCAGCATTCCTGCAGCTGCATGGCGGAGGTTGGGAGACAGGGACTGACCCACACAGCACACATGATGGCTACCAGGCTAGCCAGATGGAGCCCAGACCACAGCCTGCTCCCGCTGGCACACCCCCGGAGCAGGGCGGGCACGCTCTCCATGGCCAGGCGGGCTCCGCTGTGCAGGGAGAGTTGGGCTGGCCGGTGGGAACGCGGTCGAGCTCCCGGGACAGCGAAGCACTGGGACAGGCGAGCTGTGAAACAAACCCCCGTCAGTGGCAGCTCTGAAGAGGAGCTCAGAACACCTCTCAAGGGTGGCTCAGGCATCCTCAGTCCTGTCTGTGGCTACATCTACATGACGCCCCGACGCAGGAGTCCCCTGCTCGTGTACTTACACCGGCGCTAGCCCTCATCCAGCCAGCAGCATCGCCACGGGAGCTCAGGTGGTATCAGCAGAGGCAGGCTGAGCCGGGCTGAGCACATAGCCATCGATTTTAGGCCCTGCCACACAACATTTCTGTGACAGCTGCTCTGTCCTATCCCCCTCCACCCTGGGGTGGCCTATGGACCTGGTCCTGCGGTGGCACCATCCTTTCCGCCCGCTGGGCATGTGCTGTTGGGCACAAGCTCGGGGCACATAGTCTAAACCTTCCTTTTGCAGAGATAAACGCACCTTCCCCTAAACAGACTCTATTCTTCAGGACAGAATCCTTCGCAGCCTAGCACTTTATAGCAAGGTCAAATTTTGGACATAACCTAATGGGGCCAGATCCTCAGCTGGTGTAAATCCGTGTAGCCAGATTGACTTCAGTGCAGCTATGCCAATTTACTCTCGCTGCGGCTCTCGCCCCGGGTTGGAGAGTAACTAACTGCAGCACAGAAGCAAAAGCACATCACGAGAACTTGGCCGAGTCTAACTGATAACAGTTGGATTTTAAAATCGAATCAAAACAAAATGATGGAAAAAAGACGCAGTAATACCCAGCCTGTGAGTCCTTTGAAATTGACACAGTAAATGCAGAACCAGATCAGAAGGTCGTGCTTACAATTGCTGACATCCACAGTAATCATGAAGAATAGAACAGGATGACGATGCTCTAATGTATTCGCAAAAGCAAAAGACTGCCCCCAAAAGCCACAAATCATACAATGCCCTATTGTTCTGTCTGCAGATCTTAATGACGGAGAGAAACTGTTTTTAATTCTTTAGAAAGCAAGGATTAAAATAAAAGTTGCAGCCAATGCTACTGCAGAGCCAATTAAAATTTAATCAAGCCAAATTCATTTCTTAGGGACTGCCTGGCTTACCTGATAGTTAAGATGCAATTTTCAGATGGGCTAGTTATTACGGACTCCTGACATCTGAAGTTTCGGCAGATGCTCACATACGACAATGATGGGAGTGGTATAAAAACTTGAGTAGAACAGAATTATTGGTCTGATTTTCAAAGGTGCCGTGTTGCGGTCATTACCTGAATCAGTGGATACCGTCCCATCATGTGACCTTTGTTAGTTTGACCCCTTAGCATGGGGCTGGAGCCAGAAAATAAAATCAAGTGGCTTTCCAAGAATCTGTATTTATACACAGCGCCTCTGAAAATCAGGCCACTAGTTTTTTCTAGTCCATTCTACTTTGGGCGCTCAGCGCCTCTGAAAAACAAACCATTTATATTTAGGTTACGTGTCTAACCTTATATTTAGGTAACCAGGGAGTTAGGTTACGTGTCTAACTTTAGGCATCTAAGTTTGAAAATATTGGTTTAAAAACTATAGGCTGCTGGAATTGAGCCATGTTAGAAATGTGCCAGGACTGGACCCCCTTGGTTCAAAGAAGAGCCCAGGTAGTGCACATGAATCAAGGTGAGACAAAAATGAATTTCCCCTGGACCTTGTAGCTCAGTTCCAGCACTGACTGAGCTCCTTCTCACCTTGGCTGCTTAGAGCCGCCCTCTGCTCCCCTGGCTCGAGCGGTCCGTCTTGCAGAGCAGGGTATGTAACGATTTTCATTGCTGCTTGGAATTGGATGGACCCAACTGAAACCCCAGATCTCAACTGCCCCTTACGTTGGGGAAGTTGAGACCCAGAAGCGAAGTTCCTGGTGCCGCCTCACGCCATAGAATGGGCTGAACTGAAAGCCCAGGTCTGAACACCCCAGACTTTGAGGAGGTTCAGATCCAGAACAGGGTCCTGCTCCATGGCTGGGGCTCCACAACACACATCATAAATATGAATGATGCTCAGCTCCCTGGCCCCCTATAATGGACTGAACCGAAAGCCCAGACTGGACCATCCTCAAACTCAGGGCACGTTTAGATCTGAAAATGGGGCCACTTTTAGTCTCCTCCCAGTCAAACCCGAACTTTACAAAGTAAACGTAAGAAGCCAACTTTACCGAGCCAGCGCTTTTACAAGAGCTGTCACTCAAGGGAATCCTTTGGCATGCTTGGTAGATAATCTTATCCCCAGTTGCCTCCAAAGCGCATCACAGCCTCGGAAAGGCCTCAGAGCGTTACACTGTCAGACGTAGATCAACCCTGTTTGCCCAGCGCTCAGGTGCAAAATGGCTTTGCCAGGCAGCAAAGGATGCAGTGGCGAGAGTAAGAACAAATGGTCTTATCGCCTGGACTCCTCAGAGTCCAACTGTAGCTACGAATGGTTTATAATAGTTGAACTTTATCCTTCTCCAGGGTGTAACTCACTGCGAATCTCTTGTTAACCTCTTTTATTCACATCGGTTTTCTCAGCAATGTCTTGCCCTTTACTCTTTTGATTATTCTCCTGTTTGTATTTAAATAAACCCCAGAACCAGTGGCTGTCATGCTGCCTAGCGGGAGTTCTCAGATTCTGCCAAAGATTGCCTAGTACAGCCAGCCACATGCTGTGATACGAACGCAGGCCAGCGTCGGAGGGAGTGCGGGTTGGGGTGTCAGGATGAAAATCCATTAAAACTGCATGGCGTGTACTTGTGAGCATGGGTGTGGTATTGTGCTGGGCCATGAACCCCACATTGGTACTGCGAGGGCTAACGGGAGCATGAGAACTCCGTTTACCCAGCTGATGGCACCCAGAGGGGTGGTAGGTAGGTTGATTAGCAGGACCTGGAAAGGATGCAAGTTTTCTTAAATGGACGAGGTACCAAGGGAAGTGGTGGATTGGCTATTGATCAGTTACACCACTAGCAGAACACGCCCTGGGAAACCAGCACAATCCTCTCCTGAGATCATTAAAGAAACCATTGTCGCTTCGTCCTGCCATTTTAGGTGCTTAGGAAACCAGGAAGAACATCCTTTCCTTAAGAGAAGCAGCAAGGAGGAGCCGTCAGACACCTCCCGTTAGCCCAGCGCCAGTGCGGCTTGTCCAGGTGAGTTTTGCAGCATTTGCAGGACTGGATTTTTCCAAAGCAATATACGAATGGTTAGTTTAAAAAAAGAACACACTGCACAGCGCTTGGCCGAGGCTTGAGACACACTGCAGCTCTCCGCTGCAGCTAAACTGCAAAGGAGACGAGGCGGATGAGAGCTTGCTGTTCCAACAGCTATTTGAAAGGCCTGCTTAGCACCCAGACTCTTTCAATGTGTCCCTTTGTGACTCTAGTCCAGGTTTACATTTCTGGCAGCAGCAGCCTTTTATTTTAGCTCCTTGCCTTGAGCAAGTTCCTTAGCCGTGTGCCCAGAAGGCTGTTCCTGGTGGAATTGCATATGGCCAGACGGAGGGCCCTGTGGCTGAGGTAGGACAGAGAGCTGTTCACCGGCACTCTGCTCAGAAGTGCTTTTTAGCTGTGAGCCCCCAAGGGGGGAGAAGATATCCATCTCCAGACGAGAACGCCTGGTGAGCAGAGTCGGCCTCCCCACTCTAGCAGATCCACAGACATATATCAGCGAGAACCAGGGGTGCTCTTGTCTTGTGATTGGTGCTCTGTTAATGGTGTCTCAATGTATCAGGGCCTAATTCTGCAGCTACATGAGAGCACAGTAGGGAGGTTTTAGTGCACACCAGCAGGGTCTACACGGACCAGCTAACATGCAACATGTGAGTGCACTTTAGAAAACCCTCCCCCCCATTGGAGCACATTACTCCTTCATGGAGACAAGCCACTAGGCCCACTGTGAAGTGCTTACTCACATGAGTAATTGTGCTCTCACCAAAGTCCAGTATAAGTGGCCCTTGCCGTGAGATCAGGCCTGCACTGATATGGGATAGCGCAGAATGGACTGAAAACCCTGTGCTATATAATAACAATCCCTAGCTCTTATCTAGCGCTTGTCAGCAGGCGATCTCAAAGCACTTCACACAGGACACCACTATCATTATCTCCATTTTACAGACTGTGCAAATCACTGCATCCCAGTGCCTCAGTTTCTCTTTGTGTAAAATGGAGATAATGCTGCTGACCTTCTTGGTAAAGCGCTTTGAGATCTACCGCTGAAAGGCTCTCCCTAAAGGCTGGATATTATTACTGTTAGTAGTATAGAATACATACACAGACATACTAGAATGGGTTGAAAAGGATTTTTCAATAAAAGAAAACATAGTTTCATCAAAAATGTTCCATGAAAATTTTCCAGTTTTTGGCAACAAGCCCAAAAACTGAACATTTTGGGGTTTAAAATCAAAGTTTGCAGCTGCCGAACATTTTTTGGTTTGCAGGATTTATTTTTTGTTCCCCAATGAGAAACTGAGTATGTTCACTGAAAACTACATTTTTCCACCAAAAATTCATTGTTGATAAAACCCCATTTTTCAAGGAGAATATTTTTTGTCAAAATAAAGTTGACCACCTATAAATCTTTACAGTTGCTAAAACATAAGTCAGGCCTCCTACAAGAGAACACAAAACATAACCCTGTTATTACAGCTGAAAAACTTTTCAGATTTTAAAAATGTGATGAAAACTTTCATTGAAATTGGCAGGTGAAAATTTTTGGATTAACATGTCACTATTCCCCATCACATCCCCCTTTTTTAGCCAACTCTAGCACCAGTTGTTTCAAACTCACAATTACAAAAGAATTGTAAAAAATAAAATCTTTAATTTTGATAAACAAACAGGAAATTTTCCTTGAAAAAAAAAACTTTCCATGATTTGATTTACCGTTTGTCAACCAAAGTACATCATGTATGCAACTAGAATATTTTTAAACAGGGATATGCCTGAGTATAGTCAAGTTGTACCAACTGGAGAACAAGCTAAAATATGGGGCTAGAGGGAAAAATAAACATAGAGGAACTTCTTTGAACATCTAGAAAAAAAAACCTGAAGTCATCATAAATTTGCTCTGTATAACAGCTCTTTAATGAACATTTCTCTTGAAAATCTGACAGCCAATCAGATCAGGACAAATGCCCATATGAAATACCCTGCATAATTAAGGAACTATAACGGTATGTGATTACATGTTTGAAAAAATACCCTGCAAATCAGCTTCAGATGTTTGTAAGATTTGTAGGTTTGTACCCTAACCCAATCAATTTTGCCTGGGAGCCAGAATGAATTCCCATTCTGGAAGTGATTTATTGCATGCTCATAGAAGATGCAGGTGCAGAGCACTAATTAAGAGCCTTTAATTATCAACACACCAGATACAACGCAAAGCAACTGCAGTGCAGACTTTTTCAGCAATGTCCCACTAATGGTCTCAGCTGTGATGAAGACACATCCATTTGACTCTTCGGTGCTTTTCTTGTCCAGTTAAGGCTATCAGTGACAGGGAGTGTGTCTAGCTGACTGAGGACAGTCAATATCAATGAATAGCTGCCTTTGTTCTTCAGCCATCTTGGATCAATTCCCCCTGCCAGAAGCAGACAGGATCTCTATAAATCTGAATTGCCTTTCCTAAGGCCGGGGAGCCTACCAGACACAGTCGCAGTTTGTTTGAGAATGACAAAGATGGTGATGAAAAGGAGCCCAGAGTAGTCAGGCTGAATTATTGCTCTTTAAATCACTGGAGAGGGAGCGTGTGTGCGCAGACCTAGCAGAAGAAAAAGAAATCCGGGAGCCAGCTGATCGAAAGCACTCAACAAGGAAGCCAGGCTTTTGACGATGAGTACGTTTTCTGAGTAAGGCCAGGGCAAGCGTTTCTTGGAGGAGCTGACTCATAGCAAATCTTGAATGTCAAACCAATTAGCAGAGATCAGACAAGTCAGAAGGAGATTGTATCAGTAATTTAGCAACCAGGAATTGGTTTCTTTCGCATAAGTTTTGGGGAAGGAAAAAACCCCCAAGCCTAAATGTTAAATGAGCCGTGAGGGTCTAATAATAATAATAATGCTACTTAGCTCCTGTACAGTGCTTTTCATCAGTAGGTCTCCAAATGCTTTTACCAAGGAGGGCGGTATCATTAGCCCCATTTTAAAGATGGGAAACCGAGGCACAAAGAGGAGACCTCATCCAATGTGCTGTCCACTAGCTCACATTGCCTCCTCTGCTACAGACTGTCGACATTACCATGGTCAGGCTGGTTTCTCAGCATCTGCTACTGGCGGTGCTGCTCCCAGAGTCCACGTGGGTCTGCATTTTGCATCACGGAGGCTGTGTGCTGATGTAGCGAGGTGACATCCAGCTCGTAGCATGAGGCAGCAAGGGCGGGATTTTCCAAAGCTCTCCCCATTGACTCCACTCCCATCGAGGTTGGTGGTAAAACTCCCTTTGATCTCAGAGGGAACAGGGCTGGTCCCATCCTAAAGGCCTGAGCACAGGGCAGGCTCCCTCTCCAACGACCCATCTGCCCTGGTTGCAAAACCTGATTCTGCGACTGGTCTCTGCCCATAGACAGGTGATGGTTAGAGCCCGAGAGCTAAGAGAGCATCTCTTGAGCAGACCCTGGTGAAACTGTGATAGCCGCAATATTATGTTCGAGTCTACGGGCCACTGCCCTATTTACCTACTCGGCTGCAGAAAGTGTGTGAAAGGCTCCCTATGGCCTGTTTGAAATAATGTATTTCTAAGCCATGCGTACACTGGTTCGGTGAGTGTGACTTTCAAGGCACAGCGGCGGGGCTGATCTGATGATTTAATGTTTGTGTTTGTAACATTTGCATTCACTGGGCCGAGCTATGTTGATTCTGAAACTTGTTTTTGTCTTATATTTGTTGCACTGTGCTGTGGCCGCAGGCTGACGCTGTATTAATAGACCTGAACCACCCGAGGCCAGTAATTCTGAAAGTCAGACGCTCACAGTTTCAACTATAAAGCCAGAAGGCCGAGGATTCACTCAACAATCAAGACCAAATTCACCCCCAACGTGAACCCAGAGCCACTTGACTGATTTCCCAGCTTTAAAGAACCCTGAGGCACCTGGTCTACAATAAAATCGGAAACAAGGCGCGTTCCGCTCACGGCTTTGTTAGAGAGAAGTAAACAAATAAATAAAATTAAAAAGGCACAGACTTAATTGCAGAACGTATCCCTTGCAGGTCTCCTTTCAAGAGCAAAGCAGTGGGACCCAGCCGACTGGTATATACTGAGCAGAGCCAGCTTCTCATCTCCTACACCAGTGTCAAGCCAGTGTGACTCCAGATTTACATTGGTCCCTGGGATCAGAATCCGGCTCTGGTGGAGTGGAAGCCAGCCAGCCACAGGCCTGCGTTAGAGGAGGGACCGACAGGCCCCGATCCACCAAAGCACGGGCGTAACTTTAAACACCGGTGTGGTCTCACTGAAGGCTACTCACACGATTAAAATTATGCCCGTGGTTGGCTGGATCGGGGCCTGCAGAAGCTGATGCAAAACTTGAAAAATGTTTCCAGCTCTCTTCGTGTGTGTGTGGGGGGGAGACAAATATTTGGGACAATTCTAATTTTGCACATATCAGCTGATTCCGTCCTAACCCTGTTGTGAAGCTGGGATGTCAGGATCCCCTCACACTGACTCACCATCTAATACGTTATAAGAAACCATTCCTGGGCCTTTGTCACTATTCCCATTGCAAAATTATCTAATTTGGGGTTTTGTCTTAATGTTTCTTCATTGATTTTTTTCGAGAAAAATATAAAACGTGCAAAAATGCAGGAGCTTTGCGTTAAGACAATGAGCGTCATTAGCAGCACCAGAACAAAGCTATGTAAACATGCTGACATCCTGGCAGGAACCCTCCGGCATTGCATCTCGCGGCGTACAGGGACGGCTCCAGGCACCAGCACAGGAAGCAGGTGCTTGGGGCGGCCAAGGGGAAGGGGCGGCATGTCCGGGTCTTCGGCGGCAGGTCCCTCAGTCCCTCTCGGAGGGAAGGACCGGCTGCTAAATTGCCGCTGAAGAATGAAGCAGCGCGGTAGAGCTGCCGCCGAAGTGCCACCAATCACGACTTTATCTTTTTTTTTTTTCCTTCGCCGCTTGGGGCAGCAAAAAAGCTGGAGCCGGCCCTGGCGGCATAGCTACCTTCACCGGATGCTGCTCAGTGATAGCGCCTCTGGTTTTCCATAGATCTCCAAGCAGGGGAGCCGTACTCGCCCTTTAGCATACGCGAGGAAACCAAAGCGCAAGGAGCTGAAGCAACGCCTCCAGTGTCACCTAGCAGAGCAGTAGCAGAGTTGGGAGCAGAATGCCAGTCTCCTAAGTCCCAGACAAGCCATGCCACAATAGCCTCTCAGGTTTGGGAGCCCAAATTCATTGTGACTCACAGTGATCACAGGAGACACGAGGAAGGGAAGGATCCAGAAATCGTCCTTTTTACACTGGATCAGAGCTTCTCTATGGAGAACAGCCCTCTAGGACCCAGACCACCAGGGAGGTGCCACCAACCAGTGCTATGATCACATGTAACAATTAAACTGTGGCAGACCCAGCATCATTAGCCAGCCAGACAACACTGGCTAGTGAGCCATTTATCTCGAGACCAGAGGACCAGTGCTGGTGGGCCCATGCAAAGGAAGACCTGTTTGTTTCCACACTTTCAAAAGGATGCTGAAAAACTGGAAAGGCTTCAGAATAGAGCTAAAAGAATGGTTTGAGGTCTGGAAAACCGCCTTATAATTAAAGACTCAAGAAGCTCAATTTATTTAGTTTATCCAAGAGAAGGTTAAGAGCTTATTTGATTATGGTCTACAAATACCTACATGGGAAGAGATGTCTGAGAGTTGCTGGCTCTTTAATTTAGCAGAAAAGGGCAGAACACGATCCAATGGTGAGTAGCTGAAGCTAGATAAATTCAGACTAGAAATAAGGCACAGTTTGTTCAGGGTGAGGGTAATTAGCCATTAGAACAATTCACCTCGGGACGTGGTACAGTCACCATCATTTGATGGCTTAAAGGCGGGCTGGATATCTTGCTATAAAATATGATCCAGTGCAAACAGAAATCATGGGCTTGATGCATGCATCACCGGGGGAGATTCTCCGGTGTCTGTGATGGAGGAGGTCCGACTAGACAACGTAATGGTCCCTTCTGGCCTTTAAATCGACGCCTCTCTGAATAACGCAGCTCATTTCACTGCAGTTTCCGACAGGACTCGTCGCCCCAGATCCTCAGCTGGTGGGAATCACCAGAGCTGCATCGAGCTCGCTGGAGCGACACTAATTTACATCAGCCGAGGGGCCTGCTGACCAAGTGGAAATCTACAGAGATCAAGCAAATGAACGGCTTCCCAAGCTCAGCAAAATTAATTTGGCTCTTCTTCCCTAGGAGCGCCAAGAGCACTCGCCCTTTATGGCTGTAATTATGCGGCACTGTGTGTAGTTCTGTTGCCTACCCTGAGATTTACACAGCACCACAGTATTTTAGGTGATTAATCTAAACGGCTACTTACTGCTTTCACCTTATTGCAATTACAGCTGATGTTTGTATGGACTGTCTGCTTTATGAGAGGCTGTGGGTTATTTTGCACAGGGTAGGAATATAAAGACCCTACTGTACTCCCCTTCAACAACCCATCAGCTAGACCTGTCACTTCAGTGGCCAAGTTTTGAACCCAGATTAGGAGAGACCAACTGCAATTTCTGTTTCTCACATGCCAGCAGAGACATTTTCTCCTCCTTTCACTTCTCCTTGAACTTCAGGAACTCACGAGGACACTCCTCGTGGGGCCGTACTGGACGGATTTGTCCTTCCCCCTGGCCGTTGTAGGGAGTGACTTCCAAGGCAGCCAAATTAGCTCTTTCACTGGTTTATATATGGCCACTTCCGAGCTGCTAGTTCCTGGGGATTGTATGATTAGCTTGTGTGATCACTGCATTATTGGCTTCCTTTGATTTACCGCAGCATTTACTCTAGCTCCATAATAGGCTCAAATTTATGTTTTCATTTATTTTTATGGTTTAAAGAGACCAACCCCGGTTTAGTTTGGGCTCTTTCTCTCTCCAGGTCTTAACTGCACCCTTCTACCATTATTCTTTGCAACGTGCCAACGGTAATATCACTGGGTCCCTTTTATGCAAGCCAGATTTACTCACATTAATAGTGTACGAGTAAAAGAAACAGTGTAACATACGACAAACAACCTGGTAACAGACAAACTGGTTTTACAGCCTCTAACGTCTGCCCTTGGAAATGGCTTTTGACTGCAGTGCCTCCTCTGGCCAAGATTTTAAAAGAGCAGGTGCCTAAAATCAGGCTCCTCGGCCCTGGCATTCAAAGGTGCGGAGCTCCCAGCTTCTCCCACTGACGTCAACGGGGGCTCAGTCCATTGAAGTCAATAGGGATTTTGCCACTGGCCACGCAGCCCTGCTGAGGAGAATGATGGGGATGGAGACCAGTGGGTGATGGCCACATCAGCTGCCTAAACCCATCGTTACCTAGTGTGCATTCAGCTTCCCCCAAGCGCAGTCGTCCTGCCCATGGGGGGAGAGGTGCTCTGCTCTTTGTGTCTGTCTGACACTCGCCCTCACGCCTCACTGCTACTGTCATCGTCTCCTTTGCCAAAAGACTTTCCCTACCCTCCCAGGCCTGCCTGACACCTCCCGTACAGTCTGCACTTCCTCTCGCTTCCTGAAGCAGGCACTGCCCCATGCAGCGGGGCTGGCTAGTGGCTCTGGGGACAGAATGGTTGGGAGCTTTAGAAACCCTTTTTTAGAAATAACGTCCTTGACTTGAGCCATAACAACAGATTTCCAAGTGCACTGAAAAAGCAGGAGCAGCGTGAGTCCCCTCCTGCGGCGGTCAAGCACGGCCAGGAAAGGCAGCGAAGTGCTGGTTCCCTCTCACAAGCCGGCCTAGCGGCTATCCAGAGAGAGAGCCTGCAACGTTCTCCATCTCCGACCGCTGCCGAGGAATGGAGTGCCCTTGGGAAGCTCAGGGTATGCTTCATCGACTCCTCTTCCGTACACCCCAGGAAATGGGTCTTCATTCCGCCTCCAACAGGGGAGAGCGCCTCATCTCCGCTTCTCCTCTGGCTTTGAAAACAGACGCCAAACTGTTCACGAACGATAGCTCAGCTGAAGGGCTTGCCTACACAGACGATCCTTTCATGGCAAGCCGGGCTGTGACTCTGTCCCACCCACTGTCCCTCACTGTCCATACGGACCCTGCTGATGAGCGTTAACTCCATTAGAGCATTAGTTCTCTTTGAAATGGGACTGGATCAAAGCACATTATCAAATTATAAACGTGCGTCAGCAGGGTCCGTACCGACGGTTACCGCATGGCAGGCTAGTGCAGGGTAAATGCACATCCCGCCTTGCCATGAACTAACTGCTTGTGTAGACAAGCCCTACGTGTTTATACCCCATCCGTGATATTTTTCATATTAGTATCAATCATTTCACCCATTTGCTGCATAATATAAAAATCAAAGTGTTCCCTTTGTAAGTTAGAGTTTGACTCAAACGACTATTCTCATTTATATGGATAATGGTGGCACCTAGAGGCCCGAACTAAGATCATCTCCTATGGCGCTAGGTGCTGTACAGACCCAAGGAGCTCACAATGTAACTAGACAAGCCAGCGAGGAGAAGTGACTCCCCCAGCAGACAAGTAGCAGAGCTGGCCTGAGAGCGTAGGTCGCCTGACTTGCAAGCCAGCGCTCACTGGGCTAGTCTACACTGCAGAGGAGTAAGAACGCACCCTCGCACCCACAGCCTGGCTACACTGGCCTTGGGGTGGGGCCAGCAGGAGTGACTGGTTGATGTGCACTCTGTAGCCGATAGCCAGAGAGAGGGTGCAGGACAGGCAGAGCTGTGGCTTGCCCCCTTCCCGCTGGCCAGCGCGGCTGATCTATGATTTGCAGCGGCTGCTCCAGGCCAGCAGTAAGTCACACCTCGCAGGGAGAGAATTGCATCTCAGAGGGTTTCTCTGCATCACGGCTCCTCCCAGGGCTGCTCTTGGAATGGGGCGGCTAGCACAGCGCCCCTCCCCAGGGTCGCCTGAATTAAATGGCCTTTTCCAGGCCAGACTCGGAGCCTGCTGTACAGGCTGTGGAGTGCTTTGCAATCAACGGTGCTGCCTGCACAGCGAGGCGCTACACCAGGGGAGCCACGGTGTCACCGCTGTTCCCATTTGGTGGGCTCTGAGCTGCGTGCCCAGCCTGCCGACAGGGCTTTGTCCTGACGCCTGGGGCCGGAGAGCAGCGCTCGTTCAGCACAGCGCCCTACCAAGCTGTATTACCTGGGTCCTTGGCTAGCCATTTCCACCCGGCCCAGCCTGCGAAGGGACAGGTGTCACCCTGCCCCAAGTCCCCTCAGCCAGGGAACTGGCAGAGCAGGGCTCAGGTTAGTCCAGTATCCTGGACCACTAGCGAATCCCACATGCTTCATATCAAAGGTGCCAGGGACATTCTGGGGACAATTAGGGACCAATCCACAGCCCACTGAAAGACACACTCCCCCGCTGACTTAAACGGGGACTGGATCAGGCCGGTGTGAAGTAGCACGTCCAGAGGGGAAGGTTCTTTCAGTTCCCCAGGGTTGAGTTATGTCAGGAGCACGAAGGATTCTGTCTCCCAACAGGACAGATTTGAGTGGCCCATTATTATACCCACCTGGTGCATTGTGAAACACCAGTGCGGAGATTGTTCCCCCCAGCCCCCGAGGCATGTATTGGTGGACCGTGGGCACATGCCTTGCAGCAGGATAGAGGTGCTGAGAACAGCACCACGGCTAAGCCATTTGCACTGATTTTTGCACGGAAAGCAGGGACTCACTCTCTCACGTGCACAATGAAAGCTACAGTGGCTCCCTCCCAAGGGTGCAGCTCTGACCCACTGAGCACAGAATGAATATTCCAACTCACATGGGTGAAAAATGGAGCCGTGGCCCCTCTTTGATCTTTCCAGCTTGAATCTAACGTTTTTTCAGCTTCCACTAGCTAAGGAATGGCTGCATTTTGAGAGCTGGAAATTGTCTCCCTGGGAGGTTTTACATAAATCTAAGCTGGAAACATTTGATTTTAGTTGCACTTTTCTTTACAACAGGTTCAGCTTGTGCCATGGAGACCGCTGGCTAAAAATCTTTGTCAAGTGATGACGCTGGAAATACACTCCGGGAAATGCCTGCATTTTAAACGGGAATGGAAACGCTGTGGATGTTGAAAACTTCAAAGGACAAGAGCAGCAGGGATGTCCTTCATGTCTAGAGTTTATTTATTATAGAAGTTTTCAGCCAGCTCTACTTAGCTCCCCTGAAAACGCAAGCCACTTATTAGGTGCCTAAGTTTGGATTTAGATGAGTAACTTTACACACCTGACTTTTAAACTGGTCGCCTGATCTTTCTCTGCCACAGTACACCCATCGGTGAGACCGTAGAATAACTTCACCTGCTAGGGTTGGGATTACTGATCACACAGTCGCCTGAGATCCTTGGAGACAAGATCTGACATAGGGACAAAGGGGTAGCGCTGTAACTGTAACCCTGGTTAACGGCGACAGTAAGGGCCCGGTTCAGTAAACCTAGGATCCCGCTTGACAAATAACTAAACCGGCTTGAGACCCCACCCAGAAAATCTAACTGCACCTCCCTTGGTGCCCTTTTCAGGCAGCACCTCCCCACGCACAAGCACTCGGAGACCCTGCTCAGACAAGGAAACCCTTATGAGGGGAAAGAGAACACAGTCATAAACTTGGGAAACCAGAGCACCAGAATACATTTGCAAACAAAGAATAAACTACCCCTTCCCATGACTTTGACAGTAACTTGTCTCCTCCCAAGCACTGGTGAGGATGCCCCACAGAGTACAGCCTCTTGACTGCACCACTTCACCCACCCACCACATCCCACTCACAAGCAAGTCTTCCCTCTACATTGTCTCGTATCACAGAGACTTCAGTTCTTCGAACTCTCCAGCATAGTCTCTGCAGCTGGGAACAGAGCTCTTTGCCATGGAGTGAAAATACTTTCCCCTTCTACACGCTCTCTGTGAATGCTCTGCCCACAGTATCCACTGTACAGCTATGGTGACTCCCACAGTGTCACTAGAGGAATTGTGGGTAAGTAGCCTATGCAAATGAAGTTCTCTATGGCAGCACTTTCCCCTTTTCACCAACAAAGGGAGTAGAGAGTTATTTCCTCTCTGGGCTCTGGCCCTAGGACTTACACAACCCTACTGTCAATTTTGGACAAGAACGGTTTTGTAATACAAATTGTGACAAAACATGACTGTCCTAGGATGTAATAGGCATCCCCAAACATGCTGCATATATTTTCTTTTATCTTCCTGAGACTATTTGTATGTTTCCTGCTGTACAAAAATATGCACCTCCCGTATTGGCGTAGGCGTGCATACCAGTGTGGGGAAGCGTCTGGAACATCTGTAAATGTCGCCAATTCGATATGTAAATGACTGCCATCACTGTGGCGTCTGAGCACCTCCCAGTCTGTAATGTATTCTTCCTCACACACCCCAGGGAGGCAGGGAAGTGCTACTGTACCTATCGCACAGATGGGGAACAGAGGCACCAAGAACCAGATCCTCAGAGGTATTTAGAGTCCTCACTTCCACTGATTTCAAAGGAATCTGAGCCAAAGTGACTTGGCTAACAGGTCACCTGGGGGGTCCAGGCCTGTGCCGGTAACTGAACCAGACATCCCCGGGCCTGGCCCAGTGCAGTAGTTGTCAGTGGTGCGTTAATAAATCAAAAGCATGTCGTTTCTCTGTGACTTTACGTTGCCTGTGTTCAAAAGAGACTCTACTCAGCCACTCGGCTTCCATTGGCCCTGGAAAACGTTGCAGTGTCTGGTGGTGTATGCCTTGAGTGGCAGCTTCTCTGTCAAAGTCCCCTTCATATACAGGCCCACGCAGCTTCTGAATTCAGTTTTCAATGATACCTTTTAGCCTGTACCAGCTGTCGGAGAGTTTTTTCCTGTTGGACTCAATTCCAGGGGTTTCTTTCTTTTTCTCTTTCTTTCTTTCTTCCTTCATTTCGGTTGTTTGTTTCCACAGCTGTGGTTTGCACACTGCTCAGTCAAGCACAGATTGAAAAACATCCTGACAAGCATGTGCAGAGCTGGAAAAGAATCACTCACGTCACTAATGCTCTTTCACAGGCTGTATTCCCTGGCAGCTCCATTGGCCTGGGGTGGAGTCACTTCCCAGGGTGAGCGTATGGAGCCATTGGCTTCCTGAGGAATTCAGAAGTGCAGTGTTGGTTCTGAAGTGCGTTAATTTGAAGTTAATTATTGGTGATGTCTTGATGTCCCCTAAAACTACAGTGGCCGGTACCACGATCTTCTTTGCAAACCACAGATAAAGGTCTGAGTCAAGTCAGAAACCAAGTCACTGAAGCTTGCACTGCTGACAGTCAACATTTGAGGTTCCTTCTTTAGGATCTGGGGCAGTTCGCGGCTTCTTGTAGACCAAAAGGAGGACAACTGTGTAGCAGCTAAGTGAGTGCGTGAAGCAACTGCCTTCTGGAACCGAAGCCCCCGGAATTAAGGACACAACTCTCTGCCTGCAGAGCTCCAGGAGGAAGTTCTTTGTCAGCTAATGTAACACCGCACCTCAGAACGTGGAATTTCTGGGTCTAGAAGCATAAGCTTCTACTGCCCAAAGGAAAAGTCCTGCCTCTGTTAGCCCAGGCTGTACCAGGCCCATCGCCCGTGGTCTCTGGCCCAGCCATCACCAGGGGGACAGCACAGTGCACTGAGCGGGTGGCTTGCACTATCCGTAGGTTCGTATGCTCTGTGACTCGGGCACAAGGGGGACAGGCAACGCAGGGGGCCCACAAGCACTTTGCACTGAACAGGTTTTCTACTAGTCGGGAATAACTACTCAAAAGCCGTTCTGACAGTGGCTTCAGCTGCCCTCCTCGCACATGCGTGTCCCCCCGCCCGCCTTCCAGACAAGCACCAGGAAGGAAACTTGGCCCTTTGTTGGGAGGGTGCTCCTTTCAGCACCAGTTCGCTGCTGCTCCGGCCAGCCCCGGCCACGGGAAAGTGCTTGGCTTGGCTCACAGCTAGTGAGCGTCCAGACAGAGCTGGCATTGAGGGAGCACCAGTACAGGCCCAATCCAAAGCCCACTGAAGCTTGCCTGAGTCTCTCCATAGATGTCACAGGATCCATCTAGCACAGTGGACTTCAGCAGGACTAGGCCAGTTTGGGGCCTAAGGGCCTTGCTTTGCTTCGGATCTCGTGACCCATCAGGACAGCGTGTAAACCGAGCGGAGATACATGTGGGCTTAGAGGGGGGGAGCTAATCCACTCTGGCCTTTTGGGGATTTACAGGCTTCACCTTGCCTGAGGTTCTTCCTCCCTCGGTAATTAGCCCCCATTTTTTGGAACTCTGATACAATTCAGGTGATTCTAGCTGGTGAAAAGCGAGTGCTACGGCTAACCCTGCCCCATTACAGCGCTTCTGTTCATAACCTCAATTCACATCGCTGCTAAATACATGAACGCTTGTGAAATGTTTGGAGATCTACTGCTGAAAAGCGCTAGACAAGAGCGAGGGCTTATTAGCACAACTAGTGATTAAATTCCTGGGTTCATAGTCTGGTGGTCTTTTCTTCCCATCAGCCTGGACATTAAGTCTATTGCTTGTGCTAAGATGTCGCTGATAGCCATATTCTGCCGCACTATTTATGACACTGTTACTGCGTTACATCCCCCGCCCTGCTCAGACGCGCTATTCGACAGCCGCAAATACAAAAAGCAGCTTAGGAGTCCTGCGGAAGGAATTTCAATTGGCCAAGAAGAGCCTCTAGAAAGAGAAAAATCAATTTAAAAGTCAATTTTGAAGACAGAACCATGGAGAGCAGCACTTTCCCTCCCATGACCCTGGCTGCAGGCCTAAAACACACTCAAATCATTTGGTTTTTTGCGGCTGCTAACCAGCCAAACAACAAATCCCCTTTGCTTATGATTTTGAGTCTTTGGGTGCCCGCCCAAGAAATGTGAGGGGCAATGGCATAGACGGTTGTGTCTATTATGCCAGTTTAATCTTGCTGATACCTTAGAAAACTAATTGAATAATGACCTTCTGTGTATTAGAATGCCTTAGGGCAGACATACCAAAGAAACTGTGAAGATGCAAACAGGCTGCAACATTAACAGCCCATTGAAAGCCCAGCACTGGATCTCATGTTGCTAGCTGCGTAAGATTCCCTTACGTAGCACAAGCGGTATAGTATAAGGCAGGGGTCGGCAACCTTTCAGAAGTGGTGTTCCGAGTCTTCATTTATTCATTCTAATTTAAGGTTTCTTGTGCCAGTCAGACATTTTAACGTTTTTAAAAGGTCTCTTTGTATAAGTCTATAATATATAACTAAACTATTGTTGTATGTAAAGTAAATAAGGTTTTTAAAATGTTTAAGAAGCTTCATTTAAAATTAAATTAAAATGCGGAGCCCCCCAGACCGGCAGCCAGGACCCGGGCAGTGTGAGTGCCACTGAAAATCAGCTCGTGTGCCGCCTTCGGCACATGATCTGCTCTTAGAACTGCTCTGCCTAATCGCGCCGTTGCAGTCCGTAGCGGGAAGGGAAATGAAAGGCCATACAAGTGAGGCAAAGGGAGGCAAGGGTCTCCAAGAGAGGGTGAGGGACGAGCGCAGTTTGTGTAAAGAAGGTACAGATTTAGGGGTTGGGAGCGAAGGTAGTTTGGGGCTTAGCACTTTCTGATAATCAAGCCCCTTTACAGTTCACCCACAAACTGAGACACCGAATAGCATGAAGAAGAACAGGAGTACTTGTGGCACCTTAGAGACTAACAAATTTATTAGAGCATAAGCTTTCGTGGGCTACAGCCCACTTCTTCGGATGCATATAGAATGGAACCTGAATAGCATGAGTCACTTTTGAAAATGTAAGCCCTGGTTGCTTAACAGAACTTCCCTTCCCATCAGCAAGTGACTGTGCTAGCGAATTCTGTGCAAGAAGAGGCTGCCCTTTTAAGGCATAAAATATCTGTTTTGAAATACCTTTCAGAAATTCCAACCGCCAGCTGAGATGTCCCGGGTCATTTTTTTTTCTTGCTACAATTTCTGTTACAGAAATATACATGCAAAGGGGACTGCACACAAAGATACAACTTTCTCCAAAAGTCTGGTAGAGTACTAGCAGATGAGTGAAATACTCCAGTGAACATTACAAACTGAGTGTCTGTTACTAACCAAGCACGTAATGGAAATGTAACACACCTCCAGTTTATTCAAGATAGTTGGAAAAGTTGTCAAACCCAGCTTTGATGGAGAAAATAGCTGTCTAGTGTCAAAAAAATGGAGAGAAACAGTTGGTGTCACATGGCTGTGTCAATGCAGCTGTGACATAACATGACTCAGACACGTTACCGTTATTAAAACCTCATGCTTTACATCATCATTTAACATTGGTCGCCTCAGTGAGGGCGGTGGCCATTGTGCTGTACCAACACATCAGCCCTTTAACACATATACACTGGTATTAGAGTCACGCCCTGGCCCTCTCCTGTATCACAATCTGAAAAGGAAAAGCAGCAGCGGATGTGTACGTTTGCATTCCTTCATCCTGGGGTCAGTAATACTGATGGTGCCACCATTTCAATGGCCTGCTCATGGTCTTTTGGGTGGTTTTGCATTGCCCCGTAGGTAAGTCATTCCACTGGGACTCAGGACACCTTGGTTCTATTCCCTGCCATGTCACTGACCAGCAGGGTGGGTGAGCTTGGCCCAGTCTCTCTCATTGTCTCCATTTCCCCGCAGAGCTCACTGGCTGGGGTGCGGGCAATCAGGCCTAGTGGTTGGAGCGGGAGTCAGGACTCAGGAGTCAGAGCCAAGGCTGGAGCAGGGCAGAAACAGGCGTCATCACAGCTGTGGCAGACGCATCCATCGGCCTCATGCGGCTGCTGGGCGTACGAACACGTCTGTTGGTTCCAGCAGCCAAGCCAGGCGTCTGGCCAACTGAGTGATTGTGTTGCAAGCCCGCTGGAGTTCAGCTGCACGTCCTCTGTTGCTCACTCGGGCGGCACCGCTAGCTGGTCCCAGGCTCAGCCGCAAGCCCTAATCCCTGACACCCCGCGTCTCTCTTGTCTATTTCAATCGTACGCTCTTCAGGGCAATGCCTGCCGGGCTCTGGGTGCAGCTCCCCTGCAGTTGGAGGCGTCTCTGCCGCAGTACAGAAAAATGCGAGCTAGCTTTGAATAACAATAGCAGCGAAGGCCGTACAAACCCCCCTGGCTCCAGCCTGCAGCAACTTCTCAGCTCTTGTTAGTCAAGCTGGCCCAGGTAGGAGTGCCGTCTCCCCTTGGATTGCGGGGTGGGCGTACCCTGTGAGCGTGTGTGTGGCCCCAGCACAATAGGGCTCAGAGTTCTGCTAACGCAAATACATCATCATATCGCTGCAGAATGGATAAAGACCGTTCTCTTTGAATGTCCGATCCTTAAAGCGACTGCACTTCAAAACATTTCTTCGGGGGGTGCAGGGGGGCTTTGCTCTCCCTCTGCCCATCCATTTTGTCCTTCCTGCTCCTTCCTCCCCAATTCTATTTTGTGTGGTTGCAGCCTGTGAAGCGGTGCGCTCTCCTCCCGCTGCGCGGGGGCCTAATCCATGCGGTATGTATTTATTAAGACCGATTCCCCGCGGACCACCTCCCGCCCCACAATGAACGGCATGTCGAGAGCCATTACTAATTTATGGCTGAGAAATGTGGGCTCTGTAGTTTTTTATTTATAAAACCATTAGTCACAGTTAATAGTTTATTTGACCCAAAAGCATATGATTATTATTTTACCTGGTGTAGTTTAGAACGCTTGCCTCAAGTGTTGCCATGACAACCTGCTGAGAGCATTTGACTGTAGTGTGTGCACTAATCAGCGTGGAGGGCCTGTATAAAAGGGGCTTGTTCACCTGCACATCTACCAACGGGATATATGCCATCATGTGCCAGCAATGCCCCTCTGCCATGTACATTGACCAAACCGGACAGTCTCTACGCAAAAAAATAAATGGACACAAATCTGACATCAGGAATCATAACATTCAAAAACCAGTGGGAGAACACTTCAACCTCTCTAACCACTCAGTGACAGACTTGAAGGTGGCAATTTTGCAACAAAAAAACTTCAAAAACAGGCTCCAAAGAGAGACTGCTGAACTTGAATTAATATGCAAATTAGATACAATTAACTTAAGTTTGAACAGAGATTGGGAATGGTTGGGTCATTACACTAATTGAATCTATTTCCCCATGTTAAAATATCCTCACACCTTCTATGGGTCACCTCGATTACCACTTCACATTTTTTTTTCTCCTGCTGATGATAGCTCATCTCAATTGATTGGCCTCTTACAGTTGGTCTGGCTACTCCCACCTTTTCCTGTTCTCTGTATGTATAAATATCTTCTGGCTATATGTTCCAGGCTATGCATCCGATGAAGTGGGTTATATCCCACGAAAGCTTATGCTCAAATAAATTTGTTAGTCTCTAAGGTGCCCCAAGTACTCCTGTTCTTTTTGCGGATACAGACTAACACGGCTGCTACTCTGAAACCTGTATAAAAAGGTATGTTCTGACTGTAGGGGAATTTTTGCAAGATTGCACCTGGGATAGAATTTCAGGCAATGCATCAGGGTGCAGGAGTGCGCTGCATCTCTGGCCTCTCTCTGGCTCATTGGAGTGCACCCCGTCAGGTGTCAGGCCTTCACCTCACGGAGGGTGTTAACATCTAGACTGGGGCCTGGGCTACAGGACCCTGTGTATTGACCATGCCTAGCCAGCAGGCTTGGCTGCATTTGGTACATGCCCATCTTCCACATGAGTGTGACCAATAGCAACCGGCTGGCCTTCTTCAAACAAAGTATTGTTTGATCTTAACAGTGGGAACAAAGTGTGGCATAAGAGCACAAGCAGTTTAAACACAGTGCACGTCTATCTCACCGACAGTTTTGCCATCCCTTGGCAGATCTCTCTTTACTGTCTCTCCCAACCACTACGCCTCACTTGAGTGGGTCCCATTTATCACACACACACACACACACACACACACACACACAGTCATCACAGAATCCCGGGCGCTTTGGTTCTCCTGTGTTTACATCCCGGGACATCCCCCTTGACCAGCTAGTCCAGTGAGCTCAGCGAGTGGTTTGACAGCAAAGCAAATGGCTCCTGCACTGTCTCAAGTGTCAGCCGATAGGTGCCTATCTGAAGTCACTGGCCTCTTTCCTACCTTCGTGCATGCATCCTCTTCTTGAATTACCACCATCTTTCCATACAGTAAACCCACGGCCAACCATCACACACGTAGAACATGCCGTATTCACAAATGATAACAGGGCAGGCCCATGTCCTCCGCACTATGTCCAGCCTCGTTCTATTTGTTCATATGCAGTGAAGTTTTCTTTAGGCAGCACCTTTCTTCTCAATACTGGAAAGTAAATCAGTCCTGTCAGCACCCACGGGCTGTCTGCGACTCTCGGCTGTTTAGAGTCTTCTGCAATGCACATTCACTCACAGGGAAGTGGCAGACCCAGGTTCAGGTCAAGTCATGCAGGGTCTTGACCCTGTATCTGCCACATCTGAAGTGCGGGCGCTAACCCCCCAGCTGTGGGCTAGTTCCAGCCACCGCTGGCTCTGGTTGTTTGGATGAAAAACTTCAACAGAGGTCAGTTTCCTCCCAGTGCAGAATGGGAACATTTTCGAAATTTACAAACCATTTCCTGCCCACTTCTAGGGAAAGAAGGAGTTTTACAATACGGGTCCGGACACTTCACTCCATGATACTCCAGTGTCAGACCATTAAAGTCAGTGGGGTTAGACTGCAGCGGTAAATCAGGCTCTGTGGGTTTTTGAAAAGTTGACAGCGCCCCTTTAAAAAAAATTGTGAACAGCATGCAGCTAAAATAATCATTCCATTTATGCAAATGGGGGGGGGGGAAATCATGAAATATTTTTGGAAGGAAACCAATTTCAATCACAGATACTGTGCACTATTAAGTGGTACAAATGGATTGCATGCAATTAGACAATTACAGTGAAGGTTAACAGGCTCAGAGAACACCAGGCAGGAGCCCTTACAGAGCTGTTAGATGCAGAAGAGCTAGATACGGTAATTAAATCACTTAGCACACAGAGCGATGTTGGATTAGGGGCAGGTTTCTCTAAATCGTCTGTGGAGTTGAGGATCACTTGAAGGCGGTTGGCAAAGTCCCTGAGTGTCTCGGTAGGTTTTCAGGCCCAAGCAAAGAACTCTTTAATCTATTTGTGGAAGGCCAGGGGCCCGTAACTCCAATCTAGACGCTTAGACGTATTTTCGGTTGCACTCTTCTGGTCATGCGGCCAGGTCGCACCTCCAGCAGGACAGGGCCCCTGCCCCATCTGGCCCAACCAGATCCCCACCTTCTGGTACTCAGGGGGCTGTGCAGCGAGCCTTCAGCTCCCACGGACTCGCGCTGTAGTTGTGTCCCTCTGAAGAACAGAGCCTTGGGCACCCTCTGCCTTTAAGGGTGTGTTTCCTGAGCAGTAGGAGGTGTGATTGCAGCAGGTGTCGACACACCCCAGCTAATTTTGATCTAGCTCGCTTATGTACCCTGAGCCCAGGGCGGGCGGGTCTAACCCGTGCTGCCGCAGCTTCACTGCCAGTGTTACTTGAGCTACCTGCTGCCATCACCCCTCTGACTGCAGTGCAGACGTACCCTGGGTCTACAAGGCAAAATGGAACTCAGCACAGTGAATGTCTTGCTAAAATTCCCCTCCACTATCTACCGCTGATAGGGCCAACAAGCCACTGTCTATGGTATATACATAGATCTATGTACACAAGTACACACACTATATATGTACACACATATTATCTACATATATCTATGTACACAAGTACACACACACACACACACACACACACACACCCTTGTCCTGCAATATTTAGGGCCGGCTCCTGCCCCATTGCACCTGCTTTGAGTGCTTTTGCTTGTCGGCTTGCTGTTCGTCAGAGCTTTATTTGCAATAACACTTCAGAATTTACCAAGTGCTTCTAACCTCACCCTAGTTACAACTACGTAGTTGCTTCCTGGGACCAGCCCCTTTCACCCTCCTTAAACCTTTTTGAAGGCCCTGTCCCCAGTGCGACTAGAATCGGCAGGGAAAGAAGTGATTGCAGGGTTCCCAGCATTAATCACAGGATCAGGGAAATGCAGGGTGGAGGGAACCTCGAGAAGTCAAGTCCAGCCCCCTGCATTGACGCAGGGCCAAGTAAACCTAGACCCTGCCTGACAGGGGTGAGTCCAACTGGTTCTTAAACACCTCCAGTGATTCTACAACCTCCCCTGGCAGCCTGTTCCAGAGCGTAACTGCCCTGCGAGTTACAAAGTGTTTGCTAATAGCTAAACCTCCCTTGCTGCAGATTAAGTCTCTTACTTCTTGTCCTACTTCCAGTGGTTACCGAGAACAATTGATCACCGTCCTCTTTACTACAGCCGTTCACATAGTGGAAGACTGTTCTCATGTTCCCCCCATGCAGTTTTTTTTAACCTTTCCTCAGAGGTTTTCTACCCCATCAGCTCTATCCACGTTTCCTCACAAAGGTTGATCTTCACAGGCCTGATCTTTTTCTGGTTCCCCTTAGCTCACTAAACTGGTTTGTACCCATCGGCAACGCAGAACTGCAATTAGAGATGGAGGTAAGAGTGTCACTACTGAGGATCCCACTAGGGCGGCTAATTGTCTGGGCAAATCTGTCTTGCGGGCATTCTCCCTTGTGGCAGAAATGGAATTGATTCCTGCCTTGGCTACGGAATCGCTAGTCCCTGGAGCTGGGACGGAGTGAGTCTCTGAGGAGCTCTCAGGGAGCTGCTGTGGCTAGCACTGATGCAGAAGCTTGATGGTGCTTTGCTGACGCACACAGACACTCTACCGGCTTCAGGAGATATGCACGTGGAAAGGCCTGTGGATTCAAATGCAGCCTGTAACTGGGATGTCAGGAATCACTCACTGCTTAAGGTGCTCACAAGAGCTCTGCTTCTTTCTGTGTATGGTTCCAACGGACTGTACAGAACAGCAGCATGAGGGTCTGCACCACACCGACTGTCTGTCTGGGGAGCTCAGTCGTCACAGGCACAGTCCCCAGTAACACAACAGGGACCAATGCTGCTGCGATTCCCCCCATGAGTATCCCCAGGGATTTCAATGGGCTCGATTGTGACTTGGAAGGGAGTAAAACCCCTGTGCCAGCTACCCAGGCTTTAACTCTTGGGGCCCCGGAGTAAACAGGCTCCGAACACCCTCTGCAGGCGAGGGGCAGGGGGCAGCAGGAAATGCACGGAACTCCCCTCAGCGTACATACAGCCAGCACAACTACATAGGGCAGGCGGGAGCAGAGTGTTGTGACTTGCGGCTGGTGCAGGCACCAGGAATTTACTAATCCTTGGGATCCAGGGGGAAGCGGGGAGGGAATTGTGCTTCAGTCCGAGGGGTCCCTGGGAACGCACCTGCTGCTGAAATCAATACCCGTGAAATCTGGACACCCTGGAGGATCGGGGCCAAAGTCTATATTAATGGGGGTTGGAGACATTAACAAAGGCAGAACGGTGAAGCCAGCCCCACAGAATCAGACCCCTAGAGCAGAGCTGAGTGTCCATCTCTCTGAAACCAACATTCCCCAGTGCCTCACCTGGAAGTCCAAAGAGGCCAATGGGACTTGCTGTAAATTCATGCGAAGGTCACCTTGGTGAATTAAGTCTCAAGCTGAGTTTTGGGTGACGTTCACTGTCAGCCGTTCTGACTCCCACTTCAGCACGGACGTTCCAGGAGGTGCCAATGCAGAAGGTTACTCCCCTGGCCTGGATGCAGGGAGTGATCACGTTTAACCCTTGCAGGGATATCAGAGGAGCTGCTTACAGATCTGCTAGACGGCTCTGATGTACATACCACTGCTAGAGAGCAACTTCCAAAGACGGTGCTGGCAGGAAACAGACGACTAAGAAGAGGCCTCTGGCTGCCCGTAAGCTTCAGGATCTCCAAAGAGCACAGCGCCAGGCTTCCCAGGGCTCAGCCTCCACAAACCGGGGCCAGATTTTCAAAGGAATTCAACTCTCATCGTGACCCTCAGGCTGGGTCTTCAGAAAAGCGCAGCGCCCGATGTGCTGAGCTCTTTGGAAAACGTGAAGGCTGCTGAAAATCTAGCTCGCGGAGTCGTATATTACAGGGGGGACGGTTTTAACCATCCCAGGCACAGAGACCTTCCACTTGTTTTAACTTCTGCTACATCCAATTGATCTAATGGAGCAAGGCAGGAGGGGAATGGGGCATTTGAAAATCACACCGTAAGCTCCTGGAGCTGACCAACGCGAGCCCGCTGTATGCTCACATTGATAAACATCTGTCTTCGGACGCTGAAAATACTCCTCAGTTACAACATGGCCACGTAAGCGTCTCCCCCTCTCAGCTCGGTTCTCTATCTCCAGGCAATCTTGCACTGAAGCAAAAAGCCCTACCCAGCAATGTCTCTCCTGTCCAGCTGCTTTGAGCATGGATTTCCCTCCGCTCCTCCATCTTAATATCGATCTCCTTCATGAAGCCATGAGCTCCTGGAAAATAAAAAAATGACACCTGGGCCCCTTTCAGATGCAGGGCCAAGTGCGGAGTGCATACACAAATCCGGCGTTAACGAGATTCGCCCACCCGAGGTGTGGGGGAGCTGGGGGGGTGTTATTGAGCGCACTGGCCTCCAGGGCGCCCCCTCCTGCCGGGACACGGCGCTGCAGGCGTTCTTCCACTCCAGCACCCCCTGCAGGCCATCTGCCTTTGCACACGATTCACCCCACTGACAAGCTCTCGTTTGGCTCCCTTTGGGGGGTGGGAGGTGGGGAGGGGGAGTCACAGGAAAGTTCAAATGAACATCCCCAAATCAGCCTTTCCTCTGGGCTCTGCCTTCATTCCCCGTTCTGGAGGCTACTCCGCCGTCTTCTCCTCTGCTCCGGCACTGGGCACTGCCCTTCACACTCAGTCTTCCCGGGGTGTCGGCTCTCCTGCCACCTCCTGGCTCAGGCCCCCTCCCAGGCGGCCCCTGCAATTCCCCGTCACACTGAGCGCTCAGGTGCTCATTGCTGTATGTAAGCACCGACTCCTCTGAGTCCAGCCCCCTGCAGCTGAGAGGCCACGGCTGACCCCTGGCACGGGGGATGTGACTAACCAGCTTTTCACCCTGCCTGGAACTGGAATTAGGGTCTCAGGCACCCACACAGCCAGTACCTGGGGAGCAGCCGTGGGAGCGGCCTGCCTTGCCCTCTGTGGCCATGTGCATCAATGGTGCACGCTCACAGCCCCATAGGCCACGTCACTGGTATGTCCTCAGCCTGCCCCCACCGCCATGGGGTGCCCAGGGCCAGGCCCACCCACCACGGCTGTGGGACGAACCTCTGGAGTCCCAGCAGCTTGGTTTAATCCAGAGCCAAGTTCCCGAGAGCTGGGAATGTCATGAGAACAAGCCGCCTTGAGAGAGTCCTGGGGCCGCCGGCCGTCCCGGCTTGGAGGAAGGGTGGTCACAGCTGTATCCTGGCACTCAGGAGATCTGCACCTCAGCTCCTCATCTGCACGTTGGAGACACTAATATTTCCTGTCCCCTGCCTTTTGTCTACCTGGACTGCAAGCTATGTGGGGAAGGGACTGTCTCTCGCCACGTGTACATGCAGTGCCCAGCACAGTGGGGCCCCGAGCCTGGATTGGCGCCTGCGCACTCTGGTGTAACAACAGCAGACACATGGAGAGATCAACTATCTGGGGTCTTCTGTTGACAGCGGCAGCTAAAAGCAGGCGCATGCCAGGCCCACACAAAAAGAAAACCCCAAATACCAATGGCTCATTTTCAAACCCAGGACAGCTTCATTCCAGGCTCCCTTGGAGTTTGCAGTGAGGTTTAGGGGTGGCTCTTTGGTTACCTCCACAGTGCCCCGCGGGGCCCCCAAGCATAGGTCTTGGAAGAGAGTTTTACACATGAACATGAGACTTTATACAGGTCGTTAGCTTCCCCTGAACATTTTCCTGATGGCTTTATGCTTCCCCTGAGAATTTTTCTTTCCATAATCCCACTTCTTTGCTTGAACATAGGGGCGTTTGGGGCCCTGGCTTCCTCTATGAAAGTCTGTGTGGTACAGAGATGGTAAGTTCTTTGGGGCAAGGACTGTCTTTTTGTTCTGTGTTTGTGCAGTGCCCAGCACAGTACTGGTCCAAATACAAACAACAACAGGCCAGCCGGTATACTTGCTGATCCAGCGCCTTCCTCAGGTGGCTTCCACCAGCAATGTACGACCAGGTATCCTGGAGCCCTGGCCCCTGGTTATGACTCTCCAGCCAGGGTGTATCAGACATTGTTTTATATCAAGCAGACCACACATTCCATCTCAAAAATTGCCACTTTCATTAAAATGCGCTCCAGCCGAAGTATTGTATAGTGGGTTTCCGTGGCATCAAATAAAAATAACAAAAGCTGGGAGTAAAATTGAACTGCAGTTCCAGAGGGAAGCAACTTGTAATGTGCCTTGGAAACAGAGAATATGATAGGCAGGACTGGTAGCAGTGCCTGTTATTAAGGTTGTGTGATAGTTCTCATTATCAGACCCTGTTTTCAGTTCCTCATACCTTTACCAGAGACTTTACCCATTTCGGCTGAAATTTCCCAGGCCGTGTGTCTGCTTCAGCCTGAATTATTTTGGGAAATGTCCGCCAAAATGTTTCAGCCATTTCTAATAACAAGTTTAGGGGAAAACACATGTGCAAGGAGACTGGGGCTGAGAATCAGTGGGGCAGGGGAAGGAGGAGGAAAGGGAGGGGATACAGACCTGCCCAGGATCTGGGGTGCAGGGCAGAACTGAGACTAGCTGGGCAAAGACTGGGACAAGGAATTGGGGGAGTGGAGGAACGCTGAGATTGGACAACGAGCCCAGGGAGGGAGACTGGGAGCCAGTGAGAATTGGGTACATGGGGGAGGTGGTGAATGGAGACCAGGGTGAACTGGAGGCTTGGAAGACAGGACCTCTGCCAAATTTAGTTCACTGACTGGACAGTGTTCACTAAATGAGCAGCTTTCTCCTCATTGTTTGATGTGCGGCCAAAGACCTTATTTACTACCTGCTATCCGAACCCTAGACAGCCTTGTATTTCCTCCTGGGCTTTTCTACGGCACTCATGGTTAGAGTTTGAGAGCACTTTACAAACATCATTTATTTTCTCAACACTCTTGTGAGATGAGTGGGTACAACCCTAATTGTACAGATGGGGAGCTGAGGAAAGAGAGATTAAGGGCAAAACTTTCCACTAATTTTAGGTGCCCATTCTGAGACCTAGGACCTGCCTGTCCAGAGGATGTAGCATTATACAGAACTTTAGATATTTAAGCCCAGCTCCCACAGATGTTTGCTGCAGCTGTGCCTGTTCAGTATGTCTGCAAATCAGTCTGCAGGGTCTCAAATCCCGAACCCAGAAAATGAGGAACACCCAATTAGTGACCCTCTGTGAAAAGTCTGGTACACGTGACTTGCCCAGCACCACGTGGCAGAGGTAGGGATAGAATCCAGTTCTCCATGGCAGCCTTCACCATTAGACCGTCCTGTCTCTTCCTACAACCCCTGCCTCATTCACTGCATGCCTTCCAACTTTGTATCGAATGAGGTAGGGTCCTACAGACAACAACCTCCTCCCCTATATAAACCCTGATTCCCCCCAGAGCAGGTCCATCCTGTGCACTGAATGAGGAAGGGTCCTGTTGGAAAAAATAGTTTTTAATTCCCTGATTACATGCTATCACAATGCATATGCACAAGAGAGGCAAATTAAGGTTGCAGAGGCAGCCTTAATTCTGGCATTTCCTAACTTTTGCGAGCTTGACTTTGCTGCCTGAATAATGTTATTTTAAAGTAGGGGTTTGTGTGTGTGATTTTGAATAAATAGATCCCTTGTGTGTATGTGACTGAGCCACCTACAAACACAAAGGGATATGATCTTAGTGCGGATGCAGAACAAAAAATATTGCTGGAACTTAAGGAGAGGATTGGTTGAAAACTCCTACATACATTGAAAAATATTTCCAGACCCCTGCTATATCTACAGTAAGCAACTTGCTGATCTTCACCCTACCGCTTACAAGTGACAGGGACGGCACCCAGCCAACCGCACACCTCATTTGGAAGCAGAAGTACACAACAGGCAGCAGCAGAGACCAAAAAAAGGCAAATCCAGCCCAGTGCTGTGTTAAATGTAAACTACTAAACAAATACAAGAAAAGCAGCATTTTTCTTCTGCATAGTAAAATTTCAAAGCTGTATTAAGTCAATGTTCTTTCAAACGTTTACAACTGAACGACCAGAACGTTTTGTTCAGAGTTACAAACAACCTCCATTCCCCAGAGGTTCGTAACTCTGAGGTTCTACTGTATTTACTTTGTATATTTTGACATGCAATGTTGATAGTGTGTGTTTTAATGGCTTATAAAGCTTTCGCTTTTTGAATCTCAACATCTGTGATTAAATAATTATCTGACCTCCTCCCATAATCTCCAGCATCTGTGAAAAATTAAATGGATACAAAACTAAAAAAAAATGCTTAAAACACATTAATATTTTCCATCAAAATTATAAAAAATGAAACTCAAATTCTGCCGAGTCTAATTACACACTAGACGAGGAACAGCTACGCTGGCAACCCCTCGTAGTGTAGATGCAGATTATATTGCAAAGAGTGCTTTTGTCAGCATCGTTTGTACCAGCTCAGTGAACATCAATATAGTTCTATCTACACTAGGGCTTTTGCCATCACAGCTATGTCAGTAAAGACCCACACCACTGGCTAACGCTGCCCTGCCAGCTCACGTTTGAAGTGTAGATCCGGTTCGGTGTAGATGAGAAGCAAGCCCCTGAATGTATGAACACAGAGCTGCTATGAAAACATAAATAAGGGGTGAGAAAAGCGACCGAGAAACATTTCTCCTTTCTATTACCGCCATTGTCCTAGCTACGGCAGCAAACAGTTACACGCTTCTAAGACAACAGTTTGCATTCAAATTCACACAGTTTGAAAATGGTCGTTGTTTTCCTTTCCGTCATCTCACATTTCAGACCTGCTCCTAATTGTGGTGCTCACTGTGTGAGCGTTCTCCTCAGCAGGCGTTTAGTGAATACAGAAGAAGGCAGAATCATTGGCTTTCTGGAGAACTAGAGCTTTGATAATGCACTCTGTTCAATACTCTCGTAAAGCTCTCTCTCATTCCCAGAATGAGGAACCTCAGGTACATTTCAGTCGCTCAGCGACCCGTGGATAGAATGAGGGCACATCATAAAAATAAATTAAACAAAAGTTACTGCAATGTAAAAACTATAAATGTCTTCCCCTTACAAAAAACATACTGTTGATTTCAGATACAAGTTTTTATTAAAGTTGTTAAATCTTCTCAGACTAGCCGGAGGCAGAGAGATGATAAATCAAGGTTTCTGCACTTTCGGGGCTGAAGATGTGGGAACAGTTGGATTCTAGTGAAACCTTATGGAATCCTCTTAGAAGTTGTCATGCATGAGCTCAGACAGACGCTGCGGTGGACCAGAGGGACAAAATAAAACTAGTCAAAAATGGTCTTAAGTAAACTGCAAATTCCCCCATGGCCATAAAATGGATATAGAGAATGGTAGCATCCAGAAGACAACAACTGCTTCATTGTAACCTTATTTACAAGGCTCACTTTGCTCGGTCACGGATGTCCCAGAACCGCTGTACATCAAAGGTTCCTGCATAATTGGTAATTGAAGAAATACAGACATACACGAGCAGATGCTTCAATAAGGTTTTTCAGGGGCCTGAGGTTAATGGAAGTCTTTCAGTGGGGTTTTGGACCAGACCCAGAATGCTCACAATCGACTAAAGAGACACTTAATGTGTGTCCCAGATCCAGTCTTTGCGAAGTTGGCATCATGGGATGTATTGAAGACAGTGCTCCCCCAAAGACCAAAGTCTTCCGAGCACACTGTTCAACCATGACGCCACATCATCACTGAAGTTGGACCTGAGACTGAAGTTTTCATACACACCAGTACACTAGTGAATGGGCGGGATCAGCCTGTGTATGATGCCATGCCACAGAGACTGCTTTTACAACCAACAGCAGTAGCAGTCCATGCCTTTGGAAACCCAGAGCCACTGATGAGGAGTGGGGTGTTCTCAGCTCAGTTTCTATTTAAGGACAGATCTGTTACCAGTCCAATGGACATGGTGACTAGTGGCACAGACACACCCATTAGTTATGCTACAGCAACTGCACGAGGACTGATTCAGGTGATCCAAACGGTACCGCCTAACAGGCTCATTCAACTCCTCCAGCCTCACGAGGACAGCAAAGAAAACTGCACATTGACAACATGGTTCAGCCCAGAGCTCTACCATACAGACGTATTCCTTCCCGTGTCAGAAAGCCGGCGGAAGAAGGATTAGCGCACCTGGAAGAGCTTGGCATCACCACATCAGGGGTCTCCCCTATAGCAGTGGCCCAGAAACCAAATCAACCAGACATAATCCGGATCTGCGTGGATATGCGTTTACCCAACCAGGCTATCAAGCGTTAGCAATTCATCACCCCGCTGCAGATGACATTAATGCAGATCTGAACAGAGCAAAGTTCTTCTCCAAGCCTGACTTCACAGCAGGATACCATCAATTTGTACTCCATCCTGAATCAAGGTACCTAACAACCTTCACAACACATGTGGCTCTACGCCAACGTCAACTACTTCGTTTTGGCATTTCTTCAGCCGCAGAAATATTTCAAAACACCCTACGTGAGGTTCTAGCTGAAATCCCTGGAGTTCTTAATGTGAGCACTGACATATTAGTATGTGGCACCACATCTGCAAAGTACGACACTCAGCTAGCAACTGTTGTTGAACGACTACAGGAGCGGACTCTCACGTCAAACCCAGACAAATATGAATGCAATAAGCCCACATTAGAATGTTTTGGATACACGTTCTCCAAAGACGGCGCCGGAGCGGATCTGAAGAAAGTGAAGGACATACTTGATGGCCCTGGGTCCACAAACCCCACTGAAGTTTGTAGCCTGCTAGGGCTTGCAAATCACTGTGGAAAATTCATTCCAAGGTTAGCCACTGTCCCAAAGCCTCTGAGAGACCTAACCAAGAAGGATCAAATATGGGTTTGGTCAGATGACCATCAAAATGCATTTAAGGACCTAAAGAAATCCCTTACCAGTGCTGTAGTCATGCCATATTTTGATTCCAGTAAGAGAACAAGCTTTTCTTAGACGCCCCCAGCCCTGATGGATTAGGAGCAGGCCTCAGGTAGGTTGACCAAAGCGGTCAAAGTTACACCATTGGCTCGAGCCAGCAAGGCTCTTTCCCCCACTGAATAACAATACCCACAGACAGAAAGAAAAGCTCTTGCTGTAGCCTGGGGATGTTCCCATTTTCACGGACGCGTTTACAGATGTCTTTTCACAATTCTGACTGATCACAAACCTCTTGAACAATCCCTCCCTGCGCCCACCAGCTCGCATCGAGCAGTGGATGCTCAGACTACAAGGTTATGATTGCAAAATTATCTATTGGCCTAGAAAAGCATAACCCTGCCGGCTACTTCTCCCGGTGCCCTATTCCTGAAACAGTTCACAACCACAACACTGTGGAGAAAGCAGAAGCTCATGTAAACCTCTTCCACTCACACCCCATTCCTAAAGCTCTCGTTACAACAAATAAAAACAGCCACACAGTCTGACCTGTCTCCAAATCGTCACCAAAACCATTGAAAGTGGTCAATGGAAGGAACTTCTGCATAGCCTACTGCACTTGACTTCTGAAACACAAGGTGAACTTACCGTGACGGACAATGACCTCCTACTCCGAGATACAAGACTTGTTATTCCACGTTCATTGTGGGATCACACCATTGATTTGACTCATGCAGGTCACCAGAAAACAAAATCCCTGCTCAGAGAAAGAGTCTGATTCCCTGGGATTATTGGCCTTACTGAAAGTTGCATTCAGTCCTGCAGACTGTGCCAGGCAGCAGTTCTGGAAAAATCACACTCCTCCACTACATGTATCGCCTCTGCCCACGTCCCCATGGAGGGAAGTCAATGTGGATTTTTGTGATCTCCCTAATGGAAAATACTTTCTGCTGTTATGACGACCGTCCTCAATACCCAGCAGTTGAAATGGTCTATGCTACTTCTGCCAGCGTTGTTCTACCTAAACTAGACAAGCTTGTGTGATCCTGTGGCACATACAAGGGGCAGAGCTGAAGTCAGCAGTCAGGACGCAGAACCAACTGAGGGTCAGAGCCAGGTTACACAGAGTAAGGGAAGGCAGGAGCTAACCCAACTGCAGGCAAACGCTTTGAGCTACCACCAAATTGCTGCTGCTGGGCTTAATAGCTGGTCTGCTGATTCTTCCAGCCCATCAGGTGGTGTTGCCAATCCATGAGGCTACCCCAAGCCAGCTGCATTCGCTAGATGGCCCGGAGACTGGCTTTGCTGCAGGCCCTAATTCCTGACATCGTGAGTCTTCAAGCACAAGTTGTTGGAAATTGTACGTGAACTTTATATTTTCTTTGCAGAAAAACAGATAAACCTGTTCAATCGGCATTAAGCATCTCCGTGAGAGCATAAAACCAGTCCATGGGGGAGAGTGTTTTTAAATACCTTAACTATCAACTGTAACAGAACACTCAGAACATCTGATTAGATGATAATGGAAACGGTGTTGGGCCTCAATATCCATTTGAAATGTGCTTATGTCACACTTCACAGAAAGGTCAAAATTAATGTTACAGCAAAAACACTTTTCAAAGTACAATTATCTTGACTCTTGGAGCGAAAAAAATTCCTATTAGGTTTACAGTCTGGGGTTTAAGTCTCACAAGTTTTATCTGGGGAACATCGCAGATCAAATTGAAAGCTGAATTAAAGAGATATTGTAATGACCTTATCCCACCTGCTGCTTTTCTTTGTCCACTCTAATCCGTCAAACCATACTCTCCAAGGTCTCTGATGTGACGGTTCTGAAATAAACTTCATATGTAATGTTTTATCAGATTCATCTTGTAGTCTTATTACTATATTACTTTACAATTTGCTGGAGGACCAACACTTCTCTCCTCTTGCAGGCATTTCTCTACCGCAGGAAGGAAAGCCTGGCCAATCTTAGGGACACAGCAATTACAGAATGTCACAACCAGAGCCTGTTTTCTGCTGCCCGAGTCTGACATTTACCTAGAACGTTTCACCGGCTTTTCAAGCTCATTTGTCTGCCAAATATTTCCAGTGATTTGATGTTCTTAGATGCAAGCAGATGGCATCGTGTCTTATAATCTTACACCTGCCATGTTACATCAAACCCTTGCTGACTGAAAGCTATTCCCTGTAGGGTACTGTTGCCCCTCTTAGCCCAGGCAGTTAGCCAACATTCAGAGCCTTGCTGGGCTGTTTCCATGAGGAGGGAAATCAGAGATTTCTCGGATGGAATCCTGGTCACAAAGAACGTACCAAGTCCTGCCTCCCGCACACAGCGGGAATCACACAACAGGACACAGTTTCCTGCCTCACCATTCGAAGCCTGCCTGGCCAGCCAGCTGCCAAAAAGCTCTCTCTTAAATCCATGCTACTACTAGTTCTTCTCCTGCTTTCCGGCTGCTGTCCCTCAGTCTTGGTCTACACGACACACTTGGCATTTAGACTAGTTTGAGGCCGGTGGCTTCCACAGTTTCAGCTATCACTAAACAAAGGACATGTTCCCTCACTGAGCCCGAATGGCTCGCACACCCCTCAGCGTCGGTGCGGCCTGACTGCCTAGAGAGGAAAGCCACCCGCCGAGAACCACCCACCTGCCGGCGTAACAATACGTAAGTTACACAGGGCAATAAAACAGTTTGATCTCGGACGTGGGCCTGATTTCCCACTGCTTTGCACATGGTTAGTAGTCGTATACGTGAAAGGCTGGCAGTCAGAAGAGTACCATCTCACACACATCGTCCGTGAGTTTGCACAGGTTTCAGTGACAACACAGGGCACCAGGCAGTGGGGGAAATCAGGCGCCATCACAGTATCCGTAATGCCCCATTGTGATGTGCACAAAGGAAGGTGGCTTTGAGTGTCGCACCGATCAGAGGATCACACTCACTCCTAGGGCATGCTCTTCAGAGCAGCAAATGGTCAGAACCATGCACAAAAATTGTGTTGCATTTCCCTTAGTGGCAGATATAAATTGGATATTTGCGTGCACAGGTGAAGCTATTTGCACCTGCATTTACATGTGCTGTTGTGGTGATTTTGCATCACAACTGGTGGTGCATTTGCACATGCATTGTTCTGCACAACTCTGGGATTTTCATGTGCTGAAAAATCAAACTCCTCAAGCACAAACATCCTGTCTTCTTATCCAGGACATCAGTAAAGACAAAAGGTAGATAGGGAAAAACAGAAATTCAATGACATACAAGCAGATTTTGATTTAAAAATCTAACACCAGAACCACCGCTGGTGTAAAGTAGCCAACGTGACTCCACTGAAGTCAGAAGCACTCTGCTGATTTGTACCAGCTAAGGGTCTGGTCCCAAGGTCCAGCTGCAGGCCTGTAAAGACTGAAAACGTCCCTCTGAAATGGAAGTAGGGAAGACACACTGATGGCCGAAACATGACAGCAGCCATTAGATCTGTGGGACACTGAAGTACAGCTCACCTGTGCTTTGAAGGCAAGTTCTTTCCTTATACTACAGCTCTTCACTCTGCTGCAGCATGACGCTGGGGGTCAGAAAGCCCTGCTTCTTAGCAACCCTTGTATGTATCACTTGCACATCGGCAGTGGAACCAGGAGACGGTTGTGCAGTAAACCTCATTTTTGTTTGATTCATCAGAGCCATTTCTTGAGCATTTGTTTCAGAGAAGGGTCCACATACTGAAAATAAACCTTAGCATGTGGCCTCTATTCTCCTTTTCTTCACCTGGTCACATATATTTTGTTTCTCTTTGGCCCATCTCTGCTTGGAAACAGAGAAAATGAATTAAAGTAGGACATCTTGTACCTAGCAAAAGTGAGGGCTCCAGAGGACTCATTATCTGTGTGAGGCTATGCGTGACGTGCGTAGCACTCGAGCAGCGAAATACAGGACATGTTCAATTAATTTGATCAGAGTCCCGGTCCTGAGAAATGTTCTTACTCGATATGGAGACGAGACTCTTAACTCTGAATGACCCTGACATGCACAAACAATGCTGCCTATTAGTTAGACAAATTATGTAGCTACGCTTCAATGTACACTTTTCAAAGTGAGTTTTGTGCCGGCTGATACCCTGAAATTCCGCTCTCAGCCTCCTTTACACACAAAAATTGTTAGCTTAGGAGAAGAATTCTGCTCTCCATTTAAACATGGGTCTTTCCCATCCCATAATATTTACCTTTACCATAGCTTTACCTTGTCCACGATATGTATGGTATTCCATACCTTTCCAATGGGAAATGCAGCCAACACCACAGTAAATTTAACTATTGCGGGAAGAATCATTAGTAATAGAAACTGAACAGCCTTGACTGAGATAAGGGCCCTGCCAATGTAGGCATCATACATACACAGAGGCAGAGACAGTCCCTGCCCCAACAGCTTACAGGAGAAACAGACAAGATGGACAAAGGAAGGATTAGCATCCTCAGCCCCACTACATAGACTGGGAACTGAGAAACAGCATGAATGCAGAATTGCCAAGATTTTATTGACAGTCACACGGTATCTGGGGTTTTTCTGAAAGCCCCAGGTCCTGGAGTCAGGGGATTAGATGAAAATCTCAGCCTTCTTTTTAAGTAAGTTTCTAGCCTTCGTGTTTGCAGAAAAAAGCTTGAAAACATGATCCTGAAAGGCTCAGCAAACAGAAAGTACTATTCTTGAGATCTCATGATTTTTAAGCCAATCTTGTGATTTTTGGGAGGGCCTCACTCGTGATTTTTGAGCTCGTGATAGGCAATGCTGCAATAAGGGGACTCGGTCAAAAGTCACATGGGGAGTTCTTGGCAGATCCAGAAAGCGAACCCAGGTTGTGTGTGTCCCACAGCAGCGCTTTAACCTCCAGGGCTTCCTTTTCTAAATATGCAGTTTTAAGGCTCTGTCATTACATACGGAACAATCAGCATTCAACCCACCCTTGTAGACAGCCGCCTTCTGTCCCAAGTAAACAGAACTCCTCATTCAGCGAAGTCAGTATTTCGTACCTGAAATGAGCTCTCAGATTGCTGTACCGCACTCAGATGGGAGATGCGGCCGTATTGAGGTCAGGCAGCCACTGACAAAAAACTCAAAATGATTTTCCCCAGATTGAGCAGACACACAACATCACGGGAGAAAGACAACGCTGTCAATCTTCTGCCAAGCTTTGTGATACCACCAGCAGTCAAAGCAGAGAAGGGCCGGAGCTGTGAAGTTCTCCTCTGAATCCAGATTCAAAGATTTGCACATTTCCACAGGGCTTGAACCTAGGGTTTTGGTTCAGCTCGATGTAGAGAAGGGGGCTGCATCCTCCCTCCCTCACGGCCACACTCCATGGAACACAAGCTCATGCCAATTCCGCTGCTGCGCTTGGCAATACTGCTTCCCAGCTCTCGCTTGCTCAGGGAGGCAGCAGCTTTGATGGGCTAAAAACGCAGCCGAGGAGGGACCCAGTTCCCCTGCACCACCCCCTTTCCATTAGCCACCTCTCCTGCAACACTGGCAGCAGGGAGGGCACAAGACTTAGGAGCCCCTACGTTGGCTCTGTTCTCTGGGCCAGATTACAGCAGCAATATGGTACCAAGCCACCACCCCACACTGGGGGAATGGGCTCATTGGCTGAGCCGAGCCCCGAAGTGTTAGCGTAGCCACCGGCTAATTTCATTACGAGACACACAGTTAAAGCTGTGAGCAGTGAGTTCCCCCAGAACACGGTAAAATGGCTACACAATCTGTTTCATTTGGACTGGTGCTGTATGCAGAACTGGGGCACCACAGGCCTTCTTAGAGAAGGGGGTTTAGTACAGTACATTAGAGACAAATTAAATTAGCTATGCTGACAAAAATCCATAAGCAACACTGTACAGTCAGGGTCCAGATACTCTGGGGAGAGAGAACAGGCACGTTGAACTCCCAAAAATATACAACTCGAATCAACAGATTGTATGAAAGATTGCACTCTAAGAGTGCATGGAGTAAGGGCTTTTATGAAAGCCAAGGGCACACTGGTGATTCACATCATTGTGCAATGTCTGTATTAACCCTATGTGAGGGATTATGGACAATCTCTGATGTGATGCTTTTGGCTGTGAGTTCTCTACTTAGATTTCACCAATCAAGTGTAAACTTCTCAGGCACTAGAACAGCCGTAACATGGCGTCCGAGACAGTGACCTTGGGCAGTCCGATCTATCCTGCCATCCAGGTGAGCTTTCCTTTGTGATGGATGGTCCCTTACCTCAAGGATCACAGCGATATTCAGGTTACTTCCAGAACCAAAGAACCAGTCACGTTCCCCAGTTGAACTGCAATTAGCTCTCACACCAAAGACACTTGTAGCCAGTCCTATAATAAACCGTATTAAGAATTATTAAACATAAAAAGGAAGAGTTATTTACAAGGTTAATGCAGGTAAAAAGACACACAAATGAGTTACAATCTTAAATTTCAAAAGGTAACAGCGGGCTGCTATAATCGGCAAGCTTTGTACGTCCTTTAGGACCAGACCAGCAGCTAAGCAGCTGGAGGAGGGGTGAGTCTGTTTCTCACGCCTAGCAAACCCTTGGCCCCCAGAGTCCAGGCAGCATAGAGCTAATCGATTCCTTCTTGTTAAGGGTTTTTTAATCCCCCTCCTGCCATGTGCTCTGAGCTGCAAATGCAGCAGATGGGAGAAGTCCACTTGCATGACTCACCTTCATGGTGGAGAGAACAGAACAACAATCTTTTGTCCTCTTTAATGTCCCACAATAATCTGTCTGGTGTCAGGAGCTTTCCTGTTGGGAAGGACGTAACACCTGCGGTTAATGATCAGCACTTCGTACTAATTAACGTCTCTCTCCTGTCTGATGATTTACACAGTCACAGAGGCTCACAGGACAACCGCTCAAATATTGCCTTACAATAGGGGGTACAGATGTTACAAGTGAGACTAATTCCAGCAGCATCTCACAAGCTTTCAATAAAGTCTGAACACTAAACACATTCTTATCATTCTGATACCTGTTTTACCAAGACAGGTGAGCCAGACTGGGTCCAGCCAGGTACTTGTCACTGCTCTATTGAGCCTTGGCATGAGCTGGCACCTGGTCTGTCAGCATCACAGCCAGGTGGCGATGTGACCCATAGCGGTCTGAGGGGAACCCCAAACACACTGGCTCAGAGAGGCACAGAGCTGGGGGTCAGGACAGCAGGATTCAATTCCCTGATCTCCCCCAGACTCCCTGAGAGACCTTGTCCTCGTCACTTAGGCCTGGGTTTTAAAGGTGTTTGGGCAGCTATTGATGAAATAAAGGGGGTCAGGTGCTTCTGAAAATCTCACGAGCTGCCCCATCAGCAACTATAGGTACCTACATACCTTTAAACATCTCGCCCTCCGTCTCTGTGCCTCAGCCCCCCAGCTGTGAAATGGGGTTGAGGATCATTCTTGTGTTCGTCTTGCTCTCAGGGCCGGGACTGGCCACTTCCCATGTGTCTGCACAGGGCCTAGTCCAACGGGGTCTCTAGCTGCTACCGTAATAGAACCAAGCCGGGCTCCTACTGACCTAGGTGACTGTCGCACAGGTCGGCTCTGCCCCAGGCTTCCCGCGTCTCAGCTCACAGAAGAGGGTTTGAGCTGTATGAACTGCTCCTCGTGGACACCCCTGAGCGAGGGGGAGGATCTAAAGGATTCGTGCCGCCCGCCAAGCAGTGTCAGCACTGCAAGGCTCTCTCCTGAGAAGGGGAATCAGTGAATTTCCCCTTAATTGACTCTTACGGTTCCTCCACAGGATGCAGGCGTTTATGGAGCAAAGCGGGACTGGAGGTTAAGTGGGAAATGGCTCAATAAAGCTCTTCTCAAGCCTGCTTCAAAATAGCACATTAGGGACAAGTGGCGACAAAGTGAAAATTACTCACTCCGAGGGTCCGGCTGACAGACAGCACCGGGTGGAGGGAGCCAGCGGAACGTTTCCCCTGGGCTTCGAAAAACACACTTTTCCCACCTTGATCCTGCTGCCAGGCACAAGGGCTCACGAACGTGAGATACACATACAGACACGCACGCACACGCACAGACACACACAGTCACGCAGACACGCACGCACAGAGACACGCATGCACACACACAGTTGCACACACAGACATGCACAGATGCAGACACGCACGCACATGCAGATGCGCACTCAGACGCACACACAGACGCACATGCACATACAGATGCACAAACATATGCACACACACAGCCATGCAGACACGCAGAGACAGGCATGCATACACATACAGACATGTACACGCAGATGCACACACACACGCACAGATGCACCCGCACACACAGGCACATATACAGACATGCACAGGCACACAAGAAAAAAAAGAAAAGAATCTTCTAATTTTGCTCCATTTTCTGACCCTTTTGCACAGACCCTGGTACATTTCAGGATTTACCTTGACCCACCTTCTCATTGGCTCACATTCTGGTTGCTCCTCTGATCAATGGGGTTTGGGTTTGGGTTTGGTGGAACCCCTTGCTGTTACTCTCCTTGTGATTTGTGCATCAGCAGTGCCTGTGAGCCTCAAAGGAAGCTGGGGGCCTATTGTGCTGGGGTGAACCTGCATCTAGTGAGCTCAGTCTAACCAGACACACCAGGGAATGGAAGTGTTACACAATCCATGGTACAGATGGGAACAGAGGAGTTTCCCTAGGGGCCCATAGTGAGCTCAGGATAAACCTAGACTTGACTCCAGCTCTCCTGAGGCCCAGTCCAGTGATTTAAGCATCAACTCCATCCTTCCTTTCACTCAGCTGTGCTCCATACAGCACATGGACAGATGCTATTCATAGCTCCTTGAAAGTCCAAGGGACTGTTCTGTCCCCAACAGAAGCCTTCAGCTCACTTGGAGAGTCTCCCCCACCCTGCAGGAGCCGGAGAGATGAATTCGGAGCAGAGCAGATGACTTTGTTCGTTCTTTATAAATTCAAAAAAAAATTTTAAAGGTAGCAGACAGATGCGGGGAGCTTCAAAGAAACCAGACTCCGGGACTCAGGGGATTCACAGGCGAAAGAACATCAAAAACTGTTTGTAAAAGAGGAAGATCAGTCAAAACCTGACATTGCAACACAAATAAATCTCCTGAGCCCAGATGTAGTCTCAGCTGGTAAAACCCATGGCAGGAGACTAATGCGGAGGAAAACTCTACAAGGATCTCTGCTTGGAGTATCTCCCTCCTCGTTCCATGCAGGGTGTGGAATGGGCATGGGGAACACCCCAACCTTCAGGGACCAAAGGCTGAGGTACACAACTGCTCTTGGGATTAGGTACCTGGAAAGACAGTTCCTTCTCTTTAGCAAAGCTCTGCGAGAACTTGCACAATTTGTCTAGGACTTACGGTAGGCCGAGGGTTTGGTTTGGTTTCATCGCAAGTTATTACAAACAGGGCAGAGCTCAACGAGTCACGGCCCAATTGTCCACTCTGAGCTCGGCACTGGGGGAGCCGGTCGCCTGGCAAAGCGACTGGCCAGAGGGAAAAGGAAAATTCTGTGCTCCAAAAGCCATTCCCAGCACGCAAAGGGCAGGGCCATCTCCACCACCCCTTGCAGTAGCCCGAGAGCTGAGTATGGGCCTTCTCCCTAATTTCAGCCCATACAGCTAGTTTACTACCAGGGCATTCCTTCTGGCCTCTGGCTTTTCATTTGCTGTCGCCCCACCTTTCCTTCTTCCCCACTCACCGGGGACGAAAACAGCTGGAATCCAAGGACAGTGCAACTGGCTGCCTGGGCCTTTAGACTGATTAATCACAGCTCTGCATCAGAGCCCCCCTGTATTTCCAGCTGATTCCCAGATCTCCTGTTCAGTTCCATTCCCCGCTCTGTCCTTTCCTCTCCCGGGACCTGACCCAAAGCCCATTGAAATCCGTGGGAAGACTCGAATAGGCTTTGGACTGGGCCCGTAAGCCTTATACAGTTCTCTGCATTAGGATGGAGCACGTTGATGCACTTTGGACTTTCCTGCAGGTAACCAAACACTCCGGCACATTTCCATTTCCCTCTCACTATTCATCTAAACTACGTCCTGCTTTTCCACAGTCCGGGGATAAAAGGCATATCAACTGAACATAAGAATGGCCATAGTGGGTCAGAGCAAAGGTCCATCTAGCCCAGTATCCTGTCTGTCTTCTGACAGTGCCCAATGCCAGGTGCCCCAGAGGGAATGAACAGAACAGGGAATCACCAAGTGATCCATCCCATCACCCATTCCCAGCTTCTGGCAAACAGAGGCTAGGGACACCATCCCTGCCCCTCCTGGCTAATACGGGATAATATTTCAGATCTTCTAATGGGTATATTAATGTTTGACTAACGTCTTCTTTAGCCATGAAAATCACACCGACAGCGCAGCTCAGCCCACATGTTCAAAGGTTTACAAGTGAACATATTATATCTTAATCATCTCTTTCAGATCAAGCATAAAACAGGCCCGGACCATTTGTGGTTATTAAAGATCCCATCGCGCATTTTGCAAGAGAAGAGGCATTAGCCCACCTGTACATCTACCAGCATCGCCGCTCCAGGGGGGGAGAGCAGAGACTCTCTTTCTGCAACCCTACTAGTCCCTTCTGTCTCTTCCTCCAGCTCCCAAGCTCTTTTCTAGAGTCGGTATAGAGTTAGCCACTGACAATAATATTCCCTGTGAATTTAGTCCCTTTTTTCAGTCTGTCTCTCTATCCTCATTTCTGCAAGTGCGCCTACAACTTGCATCTTTTCTTTGCATAATTTGGGCAAGCCATTTTCCACCTACAATGTGCTGCTCGTGGTGGGGTCCCAAGTGACTTAGTATTGTTCTGGCTCCCTGATTGGAAACCTGAAACCACGTACCCAGGAGCACAATGAATGCCACAAACAGGAATATTCCCGTTCGCATGTGAATTCCTACAGGAACATAGGAATTGCCATATTCACACAAATGTTTGCGAATAGCAAATAAGGCACTGTGGACATGACTGAACTGAACAATGATTCAGAATCTGGATGCATTAATTACTATTATTGTGGCAACACCTCAAGGCCCCAGTCATGCTGCAGGACCCTATTGTGCTAGGCGCTGTACGTACATATAACAAAAACAAGTCCCTGCTCCAAAGATCCTGAATGCTCATTAGTCCTGTTGTGCTGTTCTCAGATAGCTCTGCTCCTGTCGGATGTAGGAATTCTCGGTCTGTGCCCTTTTCTCCTCTACCATCCTTCCTCTCGTTCTGTCTCGTCCTCGGTGTTTGCTTGTGGAGTGTTAATCCCCTCTCCCTGGCCAGACTGGGAATTTGTGCCCTGAGGTAGTTACGCCAATGCAAACCTGCATGTACCCAGGCTGCTCCAGTGTGAGATGGACCTTCGCTGGTGAGACTTAGCCCAGTATGTTACCAGGATAAGTCCTATCAATGCAAGCTCCCATTTACCCCTTGCAGTGTGTCTGTATTAGGAGTGGAAACCAGTAGCTACATCAGTGCAAATGACCCTAACCGAGACAAGCCTTCGCACCCCATCTCTCCCCTTCTGCTTTCAGCATACTCTTCCTCTCTTCCAAGTGTCTCTTCCTCCAAAAAGCATTTCCCTCTCTTTGCTCTGTGAGTACTCCCCTATTTTCCCACAAGCTCTTTCCTCCCCCTCCTCTTCACCCCCTTTTTTGTTCCTAGACCTCCTGCCAACTAGTCCCTGACTCCGTGATCTTATTCCCAGTGAACACCTCATCTTCCTTTCCAACGCTAACATTCACACACTGCTAACGATGTGGCACCTCCTCAAATGCTTTTTAATCCTCAGATGCCAGATCCTGGCTATGAAAATCCATCAGATACCAAATGAATCTAGGTAACGAGACAGGTCTGTCACTTGGTGGGAAATCAATGTCACGGTTCTTTAAAAGCAAAATCCACTTACAATTATATTAGCCGGCCACGGTGGCATAGCTGGGCCAGCCCTTTCAGAGTCTGTAATGCAAAAGGCAGAATGGAATGATCGTGTCTGAACAGTATAATCCAGGTTAAGTGGCACGGTGTGTAAAATACCGGATTTAAATGAACCTCAGCCATACCTGGCAGAGCATTAAAGGATCTTAGGACGAACACACCTGGTGCCCAAAAGCAAGCTCTGTAGCCAGGCCAGATCTGGTACAGAAACATATGACATGGTGTCAGGAGTAAACTAAGAACAGCAACAGAAGGAAAACAGTATCAAACGCTGCAGGATCTCATCAACATGCCATTCCTCAATGCCCCAGAGAATATCAGCTGAGACAAATCTTCAGAATGGACAGACTGGAAACAGTATTTTGCAAGATTTCAAATTGCAAACTCACTCCACAAAGAAATTGGAGATATGCAGCTATCTTTAATTTATGCTATGGGGAAGCAGGCAGACCATATCTTTAAATCCTTTGACTTAAATTAAGACAGTCACAAAGATGACTATGAAAGGATTCTGGCTATGTTTGACGCATACTTTATATACATATATAAAGATATCTCAGAGAAATGTGGTTTATGAAGGAGCATGTTTTCACCAGGGAATTCAAGAGCCAAGGAAGATGGTGAATGTTTTATAAGAGCTCTGCACGCACTGGCTGAAAACTGTGGTTTTGGGAATTCAAAACATGAAAATACCAGAGACAGGTTGATTATTGGGTTAACAGAATAAAACCTTTCCCAGCAGCTACAAATGAGAATTTTAACCCTAGCCACAGCTATACAGAGAGCAAAGCAGTCTGAGCTTGTAAGACAGCAAAACCTAGAAAAACCTTAAACTAGCTTAGAAACTGTAAACAGACACTTGAGTATTAAAAATCATGACCATAAAACCCGGAGGCAAGGAGAGAGAACTCTCAGACTAAGCGGGACAAATTCAGCCTATGTGCACAAGCTGTGGAAAAAGTCATATCCCAAGAAATGATACATGTCCAGCCAGAGGCACATGGTGTAATAAATGCATGAACTATGGACATTTTGCAGCAGCTGGCCGCACCAAAGAGGCCAGGGAGTTGACTCATATCACAGACAATTAAGAGCTGTTGTTTCTGGGATCTATCACCCGTGATGACATAGATCCTGCCTGGAGAGCAAAACTGAATATTCCTGGCAAGACAGTTGATTTTAAAATTGACTCAGAGGCTAATGTCAGTCATCTCAGAAGGGACTTACAATCACCTTCATCCCCTCTCAGAGCTGAAATCACCTAACACAGCTCTGACTAGCCCGGGCGGGATTCTAATATGCATGGGCCAGTTCACCACAGAAACAACTGGCAAAGACAAAGGCTTTGCATTCAGAGTGTATGTGACCAAAGGATGGGCCTAGTGAGAAAGGTGGAAGAACTCAATGGAGGATTTGAGGATATTGGACTTTTGAAAGGAGATCCAGTAGAAATCAAGAGACAATGCTGAACCAGACAGTACACAAACAGCTCTACCAGAGAGACCTTGGTAGAGACTACTGTAGGCGATGCGTAGGGGGTGCATGGGGCGTCAAGTGTCCCCCCCAGATTTCTACTTGGCCTGCTGCGTGGGGAAGGGAGAGGAGCTCTGTCCTTCTCCCGCTGCATCCGTCCCCCGCATGCTCAGCCCCTGTCTCTGGCAGCCGGGCCCGGGCAGGGAGCAGAGGGGGTGGGACCAGCCCCACTTCTCTCATCAGCCGCTCTGGGTCACTGCTCTGTGCAACGCAGCAGCTGCCTGAGAGAGAGAGACCGGCTGGGGAGGGAGCAGCGGTGGACTTGGGAACGGGCCAAGAGAGCTGGAGTCCCCTTTCCCCCTGGTGCGGTTCCGGCTTGCTCAGCCCCTGTCCTTAGCAGCAGGGCCTGCATGGGGCGGGACGGCCCACCACCACTGCCACCCCAGCTGAGCTCTGTCTCAGGTAGCTGCTGCGCTGCACAGAGCAGCGACCTGGAGCGGCCAGCTTCAGCCGTGTGAGAAGTGGCTTCCTCCCACTCCCCGCCTGGGCCGGCTGCCAGGGGAGCAGACGAACGTCTGGGCCGTGGCGCAGCACAGGAAGGACAGAGCCGTCAAGCCATGCGTGTGATCCCTGGACTCGGGAGCTGCTCTTCCATCCCAGGAGCTGTGGCAGCAGCTGAGAGTAGCCAGAGCAGTTGTGCCTCCCGCGTAACAGGCTGCAAGGCAAAGTGTTACTCCAGCCAGTGGTGTTCCCTGGGGCTCAGGCCGCCAGCGCGGCGCAAAGGGGCTGGATCAGATCTCTCGCTACATTTCTTGCTTTGCAATTCCGTGCCGTATAACTGCCTCCACCCCAATAGCCTGTCCCCCACTACAGACCAGTTCCGTGGCCCAGAGGGGTTTCAGAGCAGCGGTGCTGTCACGGCCTGTTGCATGATGGGGCATCCCCCTGGAGTGGCAGCCAGCCTGTGGAACGGCAGAGGGGAGGAAAGGCACGCGGAGTTCTGTTCTGAATGCCCCCGCCCGTGGCCTTGCTGCACCAGGCATTCAGCGCATCAAGATCCCTTTGGCTCATTTTGTTTTAAAGCTTTGCAGGTCACCTTGAAGCTTTGGTTTTTAGAGCCAGCCATTTGTCCTCAGAATTGCTGGAGAAATTACAGCCGTGCTCGGCAGATGGTTTGTAAAACGGGCTGAGGAAAATGGAACAGTCTCACTGGCTATTAGCCAGGCTATTACACGAGTCTAACAGCCTGGGGCTGGAGTCATTTGCCACTTCAGAGAGCAAACACAATTCATATTATCCGTAGGGGTAGCAAGCTGCTGGCTACAGGATTACATGTGTTAGTGGAGCCAGGGGTGGGCAGCCCTGTTCAAGAACCCACCCTTCAGATCCTGACCCAGGCAAATTCCCACTGACCAGGGCCCAGACCCTCAAAGGTATTTAGGTACCTAACTCCCGTGGGAGGATCTGGGCCTGGAAGGCTGAGAGGGGCAGGACATCTCACTTTTCAACCTCATCTCTTCCACTGACCAGCCTGAGCCCAGCTCCCCTATGAGATGGGGATTGCCTCCACATGGCACAGATGGGGTAACTGAGGCAGAGAGAGAGGAAGGGTCCTAGCCGGGCCGTGCACCTTGGGGTCTGTTTCACTCAGCCTCTTTCACATGCAATCCCTGCACTCTGCAAAACACAGGGGCTGCCTGCTTCTGCTCCCCTGCCCCGCACAAGGAGCTAGCTATGATCCATGGATTCCTTTCGCCCAGAAAGTCTAGTGAGCCTAGAATGAAAGTTTAGTAAATAAAAACGGTAGACTTCTCTCCATGGCACTCCTGCAGTTCTACACCGGTGTAACTCCATGGAGTCAGACCAGCACAAAACTGGACAAGCACAGCTGTGACTCAGGGCCAATATTTCCATTTAGATTGTGCACTACCAGAGAACAAAGACTGAGAAAAATGTTAGCAGCAAATAAACTTCTGCCTTCTCACAGTCCCAAACCTGTAGCTAACAACTGACATTTTAAGCAGCCCTATATAACTAGTGAGTAAAAATTACTTCTTTCAAGGCTATTATCATGAAAAATGTGAAGGTATTTTATTGACTGGTAATTAAAATCTCATCCCTTTTTGTAGCATATGGCAACTGAGGTAAAGCCATTTTGTTAAAGGTACAGGTTCCAGACTGCATTAGCAATCAATATGTTTTATCTCCCTGGGAATGTACAATAAAAGATTCGGATCTTACATGTGAGCTGTATAAAGATACCAACAATCAAAAGTCAACATGGCATCTTATCAAACATCAATTTTAAAGATGCCAGTATTTAAAGGTCTGGTTTTGTCTGTTTTTATTCTGCACTGTTTACTTGTCTCATCTAATGATCCAACTGTGAGATGAAAAATTACCCTGAATCTCTCAGGAAGTTTGCTCTGTGTGACTATCAAAGGATGTTTTGTTTTGAATGGTTTGGTTGTTTCCCCTCCCCCCAACCAGAGTAGATAAGACGACTAAGATTTCAAGAGGAATGAAAAAAAAAAAATACCACCGATGTCCTTGTATACTGAAGGCAGGTAGCTGCAGTCTTGGTGCAATTCATTAAAGGTCTGATCCAAAACTCAGTGGGAAAGATTCCTATTGCTTCAATTGGCGTTGGATTGGACCTTCAGAACTCACGATTTGTGAGAGCCCCTCTTTACTGACTAGGTTGAAATAATTATGTTTGACCTGTTATGACCTAAGCGATCCTGTCCAGATATGTGGGTGATTTTCAGTTAACTACCACCCTGGTATATTATGTTCTCACAAAGGGAATTCATAAATGTGTCTGCTGGGTGTTGCCACCTCATTCCTCGTCAGCAGATATCCCAGCCTGCTCTACCTTTGAGCCCTATCACGGCCTTTCTGGAAAGTGAATTCATTCATGTTTGCACGGAGACAGGAGCAGTGAAGAGAAGTCATCTGTAGCAGGCTTGTCAGATTTCCATGATGCATCTTTTATTAAACAGACATTCCCAAGAGTATTGCAGATACAATTTGGTTCTTGCATTTGTAAAGTTAATACATCAAGCCAATAAAAAAAAAAAAAAAAAGAGAGACCGCAATTACTAGGGAATTACGTTCTGTAAGAAAACGACTGAATTTTCTTTTAAAATGTGCGTGGCATAAAACCATGTAATATACTGGTCAAGAGGGCTGAGGTAGAGAGAGAAACTTTTTAAAGTGATGGACCCAGGAACAAACCAAGATCAAAAAATAAATGAGGTCTGAGAGTTACTGTGACTAGAGCTCCGAAATACAATGCATGTCTCCCAGTCAATACAGTATTGTACCGCATACAAGTAGAGTAGAACCTCAGAGTTACAAACACCCGAGTTATGAACCAACCAGTCACCCACACACTTCCTTTGGAACCAGGCTATGCAATCAGGCAGCAGCAGAGACAAAAGAAAAAAGGGAAATTCAGCACCGCACTATGTTAAATGTAGACAACTAAACAAATAAAGGGAAAGTTGAAAAAAAAAAAAAAGATTTGACAAGGTAAGGAAACTGTTTCTGGGCTTGTTTCATTTAAATTATGATGGTGAAAAGCAGCATTTTTCTTCTGCGTAGTAAAGTTTCAAAGCTGTATTAAGTCAATGTTCAGTTGTAAACTTTTGAAAGACCGACCCTAACCTTTTGTTCAGAGCTACGAACATTTCAGAGTTCCAACAACGTCCGTTCCCGAGGTGCCTCTAAGGTTCTGCTGTATACCAAACACTGAAATACAGTACAGCATACAAATATAGCCAACAGTACAATGCTGTATTACATACCAAACAATACAATACAATACAAGTGTACCATCTCTTTACTGTGCACCAGGCAAGCTCCTTGGGGAAGGGCTCACTTCGTTAAGCACAATCTCTTACAAACTGTGCTAGGGCTTTATCCAAATCCCATTGAAGTCAATGGGAGTTTTTCCATGAACTTTGGTTAACAAGCCTTGTCTACATTAGTCAGTTTTGCTGCTTTAATTACATTAGTGTATTTAGAGTGGTACAACCTCCAGGGGGTGGACACAGTTGTACCTGTATAAAGTTGTCTTATACCATTATATCTTATTCCAGTTCTGGAACTGAAATAAGCTACAGTGGAATAAGACACTTTTATACTAATATAACTGCATCTAGACTGGGGAAAAAACCTAATATAACTATGTTGGCAAAAAGTCACACCTGTAAGCTAAAACTTTCAAGTCTAGACCAGCCCAGGCTCATATTCACCTGTCCCCACATTAGCATTCCCACATTATACCATTTGCTGGTAAATTCAGATTGATCACTTTAAAACAACATTACTAAAATATTGTAGTGATGAAAAAAAAAGACATGCCATGAGATTTGGAGTTAAGGCTCCACAAGCTATTATAACTGTGAACCTGTATCCCCGTCCCTAACCCCCATCTAACTAACAGGGAGCCTAGTATTTTACAAGCATTTGGTTAAGTACTGCAGTAAAATCAGAACTTTTTCAAATCACTGGCTCCATTGCTGACCAGAAATGGAAATGCAATTCCATATAAATATACATTAAAAGAACAAAGGTTGGAAACTGACGCCCCAAAAGTCAAGAAATGCTAAAGTGAAGTCACCTGGAGAACCCCTTGTGCATATGCCCTGATCTCTAATCGCATGCTGTGATTTCCAGGGCACACCTGCCCCATTCAGTGCCCAGGTTAAACGCTGAGGGCCTGGTCCAAAGACCACTGAAGCCCGTGGACGTCTTTCATCAATTCATAGAGCTTAAGGCCAGATGGGACTATTGGATCATCTCATCTGACCTTCTGTAGAGCACAGGCCATTACATTTTACCCAGTTACCCCTGCACTGAGCCTAATAACGTGTGTCTGGCTAAAGCGGATCTTCCAGCAGGCAGTCTCAATTTGAAGATATGAGGAGACGGACGATCCACCCTTTCCTACACTAGGGTGTTCCACTCCACCCTCACCATCTAATGTTTGTGAATTATTTCCCCTTTGAGTCTGCCTGGTGTCAGCTTCCAGGCAGTGGGTCTTGTCATGCCTCGTTCTACTAGGCTAAAGAGCTCTTCAGTGACTGGTATTTTCTCCCATTAAGGCACTGACTCACTGTAATCAAGTCATCTCAGTCTTCTTTCTGAGAGGCTAAACACTCTGCCCATTGATTCTATTGCACTATGGGGTCAGGCCCGGGAATGAGACAGGGGAGCTGTCTGTATTTTTGTCCTTGTTCAATGAGTTAAACAGTCCATCCAGACTGTTCTCTGAGGGCCCAAAGCCACCCCCAGATAAACAGGTGCAACTTCTAAGGACTGCCACTGGCTTCAGTGGACTAACACGGTGGTAACAGCAAGAATTTGTCCCAAAACGGAAGTAGAGATCCACAGAACTCCAGCTTCGCTCACTGTGCACCCTGCCTCATTCACCACCTGCCGTCCATCCTGCACAGGGAGTGAGACGGGTTATAGGTTTTGAGGCCAGAAAGGACCATTAGGAGCATCCCGTCTGACCTTCTGCATAACCCAGGCCATCCTGATCATTAACAATCTGCATCCAATTTCCAGTTTGAATTTTTTTTTTTTTTTTTTTTTTACTTCACCTGCCAGCTAATGGCTCGTTACATCTTCGCCAGCTTGATAAAGAGTGTCTCTTTGCCCGGGCAGGTCTTCAATCAATCCCCTCTTCACCATCTCTTTCACTCACCAGAGAGATCAAGGGCCCTGTGCCGGCTGTATCGGGCTTGTCACTCTCGTTGTGGGAGGGGGCTGTGTGAAATCTGAATTCTCCACGCATATGCTTCGTATGGATTCCAAAGCAAATATGTCAACACAACAACCAATCATGGGGGGGGGGGGGGATTGCTTGGTGTGAACGACGTTCAGTCCAATCTAATGTACAATCCCCACCATTGCCATAGCAACCCCGCTAATGGTTCTTTTCTTCTGACATTTCTAAAGGGGTTGGTCCATACTCAAGCTAATGCACGGAGGGCTGCGACTGGCAACTCAAGTTCCTGCTGCTTTCTTATTTCCCCCTGGCAGGAGCAGTTGCCATTAACGAAGTGCGACGACCAACTCCAGTGAGCAAATCAGACACAAAAGCAGCAGTAAGGCCGTGACACTGCAAATAACAGCAGCACTATTTACTGCTTAGTTTGCGGGCTCGGTTTTATTTTCTTAGTAATCTGCCTTGTCCTGTCTGCTACCTCCTTAGCTATCTAAAACACACCTGTTCTAATTCATTCATTTGTTTCTGGTTTATAATAAAACCCAGTATATGTGATTTCTAACTGGGGGGGGCAAGAAATTGTGCATACCTTCTTCTACACTGAGGGAAGAGGCAAATATAGTAGATCTTTGGGTCTGCACGCCAAGGGAGGGGGACAGCTGACTGCTGGAGCAAGTCCCTGAAGCGGCGTCTGCCCAGAGCTGATCTGCGGCTGGGCGTGGCCCTGCCTGTGTGTGTGTGAGAGGAGGTTTTAAGAGCCTGGCTCAGCAAGACAGGTTAACGGAGACCCACGCTGGCAGAACAGGTAGACTCAGGGGCGTCCCAACACACCAGGTGACTTCCCAAGGGGTCCAACCCATCACACCGGGCTTCCAGATTGAGAGCGGAAAATGAGGCCTCATTGGAAACATGGCATCTCTCACGCCTGGAAGGCCACCTCAGGCCTTGCAAAAATCTCCTGTATCCATTCACTAAGTACACAGGTCTGGGGGCAGGAGAAAGCAGGAAAGCCACTGGTGGATTGAGTTGGGTTAGCAGGCTGGCAATCTGTTAAAAAGGCCTTGGTTCTCCAGAACATGGGTTCTCCACTGCACAGGGGTCATGGGCAGGTTCCAGGGAATTGTGACCCCCCTGCTCGTCCCGTACCGTTCAATGGGAAAGGGGCTCCATGGGGGAGGTGTTGGGGGCTGCCGGTATGGAAAAGGGGTCCCGCTACGAAACAGCTAGAGAACCACGGTCTTAGTGCAATAGGTTCAAATCCCCGCGGGACAGATTCATCCCGCCAAGGTGCACATCTCGAGCACCGTGCAGCCGAGGCCATGGGACGAGCCGGTGGCAGAGTGCGAAGGACAAAGGCCGGAGTCAGCGCTCTGCACAGCAGCCCCAGTCAGGCAAAGCAGATTGGAGCGGACTATGCAAGTCTGTGCCTGATATGTGGGCAGGGCAGAAAGGTCAATTAAGCCATTAGCCAAGAGCCCACAAATAGGCACAGGAAGGAAGCAGGCAGTGCGAGGGAGAGAGCGAGATTGATTGATTGATTGCTTGCTCACTCTCCCCTGTGTGGGAAAGGTCTTAGGGATGCTGTAAGGTGGTGGGATGCAACGGTAAATAAACTGCCCAGGGTGTTTATTTAACAGAGCCGGAGATAAACACACAAATAAAGACAAGTACAAGGATCTGGAAACGAAGTTATAAGTAAAAGAAAAACATAAGAACAAGCTATAGCCTAGACTCATTACCAAGTTACTTTCCTGTCTAATAAAGTACGTCTCCCCCAAAGCCAGTTCTTGCAGGGCTTGACCAATCCAAAGAGCTTTTCCCCTCCCCCAGGACAGAGAGTCCCCTCCTGGGTCATTTTTTGTGCTCCGAAACGAGTCACAGACTATTGTCTCTTAGTCCAGAGATCCCCACTTCCGAGAATTCTCCTGGGGTCCATTTACCTTTGTAAATCTCCAGCCTGCATCTAATCCAGACAGTAAACATGGGCTGTCTCCATGGATGTCCATTGTTCTCCCTGGGAACGGAGACAGTTTAGAGGCCTGCCTTGCCTCAGGTGACTAGGTTAATTCAAAAGTTTTGAAACCCAATATGCTACATGTTCCAGAACTGAGATTATTTCCCGTACAAACATCTTGCAATAGCCAGGGTAATCAGCTCCTGTGTTGCTTTTGGCAGAACCCACGCACCGCCCCCTCCAGTGAAATATCGAGAAGACGATGGTCTGACACAGGGGTAAGATGCCTGCCTGGGTACACCTGGGGATACCACTGACACAGGTCTGGTCTGACACCTGGCCGATGGAAGTGCCTGCAGCATTTCAGGACATTTTTCATCTCCTCCCTGTTCAGCTAAACAAAGAAAGCGAGAGCAAGATATTGACAAGTTTCTTGTCTATTCTGCAGGCAGAATAACCACACTGCAAATAACCAAGAATTATTGACACAGAGCTGGAGCCAGATTCTCTCTGGGGCTGAAGGGGGAATAGTGACATACTCTTCTCGTTTCTTTCTCCATTAGGTTCCTGATGATTCCTGCAAAGTTATTGCTGGATCTCCTGGCCGGGAGCTCTCTATTTGCTCACAGGACAGAGTCAAGGGTTATTTATTCACCAACCAGGAACTATATTAACATAAGCAATTGCCATACTTCCCCTCAGAGAAACATGGTGCTTCTGACAGAGACCACAGCAACCAAACCCTCGGGATCAAAGGGAACAGGCAATTCAATGCGTTCAAAGAGAGGTATTTCCACATGCAAAAATATCATTCTTGGGTTCCTGAGCTGCCTAAACCGTTCAAGATCGTTTTCCAAGGGTGGCTTATGCATTTATCGTTGCCAGTTTGACACTTTCCAGACGAGCCGACCCAGCCTCACGTTAGCCCGGCGGTGCGGCCATGCCCGAGCGCAGCTTTGACACCTAAAGTAATTGCACATCTTGTACCTTCTGCCCCCAGCCCCGCACAGCAGTGCCGCGCTCTGATTTCTGCCACAAGCGCTCTAGCCTCCTGCACATGAAGACTCGGAGAAATTCACATCCCCGACCTTGGGGGGGGGGGGGGGGGAAATCACTTACAGACACATTACCTGTGGGGGGTATACTCCCCAACACCGTCACTTCTAGCTTGGCCCAGCTCCGGGGCTCACTTCCTGTGCCGTGCGGGGGCCCGACACACAGCAGCGTCTCAGCCGCTAATAATCATCACTTGCTCTTCTGCAGCGCCCAACTTTGGCCTCTCCAGCTAGCTATATTTGGATCATCCTTCAAGTCCCACTCGTGACGCAGTGCTAAGGGAGTGCTGTGCTGACGGAGACCCTGGCCCTGGTGGTTAAAATCCCGGGGGACTTTTGTCCTGCCAGCTCCTAGCCCATTTCCCCCGCCAGTCGCTTTGCATTGTCGTCTCCCTTAATGCCAGCATCCCACCTGGGCCCCACTAGCTTTATGTGGCTGTACACCTTGTCAGACCAGTCATGCGTCACTAGTGTCCCAGTTCTGAACAGGGATCCAGCACTGACCCCAGCACCCCGGCCCATGGGTCTGTCTTTACTCCTGCAGCCCCTGACCACGCTCCGCACACCACAGCACGTATGTCCTCACAGCCCTTCTGCGAGCAGCACAGAGCCAACATTTTTGACCAAAATAAGTCTCCCGCCGACAAATTGGGCTGGATCAAAAGTGACGTTTTTTGGTGGGACAATGCTGCTTCTGTTCACATTGTTTAATGGGAGATTTCAAATCAAACAGGAAAGTCCTTTTTGAACTGAACTTTTTATTTCATTTTGGTTTTGACAACAGTTCAAAAGTTTCAGATTTGGGGATTATTTTTCTTTGTTTTGTTTCCTATTTCTCCCTCTTTTTTTTGCCATTGACTGCAATCAAATGAGTGATGTTTGAGGGTGCAATTTTTCTATTCCCCCCCCCCCATGTAACTTATCCAAACTTCCCCAACTTTGGAAGAGTGACGGGTTGGCGAAAGGCTCCATGAAGTTCTGTAACACAGCCGCCGTTCTGGCGTTTTTCTGAAGGGAAGGTTTGAAAAGTCAGAGAGTGAAAAAAAGAAACAGGAAAAGGGGAGAAAGACCCCAACACCTCTGGATGCTAATCATTTTACTGCACTCAGTGGCCAGGAAAGGGGGGAAATGAAATTTCAAAATCTCAAAAATTCAAAAATATGATTTTTTTTTTAAATTAAAAATTGTTCTTCTTCAAACCCTACAAACTGGAAACATATTCGTTTGTTTCCACGCAGCTCTACCTGGGAGGTAGCCGAGTATTTCATCCCCGTTTTCCAGAGGGGGAGGCCGATATGCACCTGGCCCAAGGTCACACAGCAAGACTGTGGTAGACCTGGGAGTCGAACCCAGCTTACCCTGAATCCCTGTCTAGTGCTTTAATGACAAGCCGAGGAGCTGCTCCCCAGCTGGGGGGTCAGCGGAATTACTGACCCCTGAGCCTGACAGAGGCCGCTGGGTGAGGGGCTCGGTCAGCAGAAGCCCACGTCATTCTGATGAAGCAGTTTTCCGCTCCCGGCTCTCCCTGTATCCCCACACCGTGTGTTCTGTGCGCTCTGCATCCCGATCATGCTGCACCAGTGGGGCTGAATGCCAATGAGATCAAAGCTGGCCCCGCCTCCGGGGATGTGCTCCTTGGAAAACCCTGCTAGTGCCATCACCCAGCTATGCACCGTCCTCTACGATACCCATCACACAGCCCCTGTGCAGGGCTAGAAAGTTCAGTACCCCACCCCCGCTCTCAAACTAACCCGCAGGGTATTTTACAAGAGCTGTAGCCCTCCCTGGAACATTAAGTGCAGAAAGCACAAGCTACTCTACACTTATTCTTCCCGCTGTTCCATCTTCTCTGCTCTAGAGATCTCACATCTGTTGGCTGCTATAAATCATCACTCCGAACGCTCAGTCATTATTATCATTTACTCTATCTGGTTCTGCAAGGCTCTTATTTCCACCCCCCACTGTGTGGTTTGATTGTGAGCAGTTCAGAGGTATTTAGTGTTCACCACCCGCTTTCCTTTCTGAGAAACCCCTGCCTGGGTGAGCACAGCACTTATAACCAGGGAGGGCAGGGCTACCGGAAGCCAATGGGGCTTTGAATCTCTCAGAGGGAGGGAGAGGGAACAAATAAGGAAGATCAGAGACATTTTCATCCTTGTCTGCCCCTGGCCAAGGCGCTGTGCCCAGACTCACGGGGCTCCTGGGAGATTTATTGGCTGGCACAGAGTTCACATTTAATTTTCTCTGTCATATGCAGCACAAAGTCATTGCTTGCCTGGTCCTAGTTGCAAAGGACGCGATTGGATTCTTGCCTGGCTCATTCACTCACCATGTGGCTGTCGGACGGGGGGGACCCAGCCTCCCCCGCTTCACCCAGTAGCAAATGCACCACAGCCAAGTTTAACATTGACGCCTCAGGACAGCTCATGTGGGCAGCTTAATCTGCCCTTTCCGCCAGCACCTGCACAGGGAAGTCAGTCGGAGTATGAAGACCCCCTCCCCTCTTCATCCCTACACAGTTTGTTTGGGCCGTGAGCGTAGCGCGGGGCAGTAAGCAAAGGGCTGCCCACTCACTCATGACTTCCTCAGTCCATGAGGGTGGGGAATGGCTCACCCCCCACTCACTCCCCGGCACAGCTGTGGTAATTTCCAGCTGGTGCAGGCCTGCAGCAAATTCCTACCCCTCCACCGGGAGGGGAGCAAGCAAGGGAGACAGGGCGACTCAGAGGGGTGTCTCTGGAGCACAATGGCTCCTGGGACAGTGTAACTTATATGCCTCCCATTGCGGAGGGCTGGGGCTAAGGGCATCATCTCTCCCCAGATGTAACCGGATACTGGTCAAAATGTTTATGCTGCCCGGAACTGGTGAAACTGAGTAAATCCCTCAAGACAGGGCTGCCTGGGATTTCTGAGCGGGAAACTCTGCCTTTCATTCACTAGATCCCATCAGCATTGTCCGAGCCTTCGCCATTCAAAGAACCCTTCACAAACCAGCCCTCCCGCACTCACACTGCGTCTTCCATTTAAATTCACCAGAAGATGATAGAACATTACGTTGGCTTACATGTGCCAGAGAAAATCTTCTGGGTTACTGACGTCGGCTTCCCTGTGGGGCTCCGGTGTTGCAGCCCAAGGCATCCTCGCCACTCAGACACATGGCACTACTGATGGTGATTTACGGTCTGGCGTTAATTTGCTATCACGGCAGCTTTGCAGTAAAACCTGCAGTTATGTTAGCAGGAGAGTCACAATTTGCTCAGAATCCCAGCAGTTCTCCTTCACTGCTGGGATTCCAAAGCAAACTGCCATCCCAAGGAAAAGGGGCCGGGGGCCTTCAGGTCAATTAGTGACAGATAGCAGCACGCTTCTATCACCAGACCTCCCTCAGCACCATGTAGTGGGATCTAGTGTTTGACAAATATTTACCATCTTCCACTTCTGCAGAGAGACCCCCGCTTGTGGGTCCATCCAAGCTACAATTTCAACCATAGGCACTGGAGATGGAGGGGCCAAACAGCCACCCCCCCCATTTTTAAACATGGGGGCCAGACCCCCTTTTTGAGAACCTGAATTCAGAAGGGGCACAACGTGGGGGAAGGTGGGTCTTACAGAGACGAAGATGATACAGGGAGAAGGAAATATACTGAGGAGAATGGCAAGCAAAGGGAGAGTAGACAGAGTGCACGTGGAAAAAGTTAGTGAGGAGATGAATTTGGGACTCTCAGTCATAGATCAGCTGGAGCGCACTTGTGGACATGTGGCAAGAATGGGAGAAGGTGACCAGCAAAGAAAGCATGGGAGGAAAAGGACAGCAAGAAAGGAGGTGAAGACCAAGGACATAATGGAAAGACCATCAAGAGAAGTTTGAAGGGAAAAGAACGGGAACGCCAAGACCTATGAGCCTGTGCTGTGGGCTGGAAGGAGTGGGGAAGAAACGTGGGCACCTCCAACCCCAGGTAAATGGGAAAAGGAATTGAGAAGTGAAGTTGAAATTAAATGTTCCATTTTGAATAGTTTTTAAACTTTTCATTGAAAAATTAGTCAAAACCGGCATGTTCCTGTGAAACATTCGTTTTCAACGGCACCGCAGTTTGTGAGGGAAAGCTGTTACACTGAAAACTTTTCAACCAGCTCTACTGAGAATCAATTGGTGGAGGAAGCAAACCCAGCACAGGGAAAGCTTTTTAATCTGCAGCAGTTTCTTCATTAGCTCAAAAGGATTAAGGGCGGCCCATATGGCTTCCCACAGCCTGGCACTTTCCATCTGGCTTGGAGAGGAAATTTTTGGATTATGCAACATTATTTCACTTCCTCGTGAGCTCCCACAGTGCATCAGGGGAGTCTGTGACTGCAATGCATCATGGGAAATGGGGTCCAGCCCATAGTGGAGAATGTCTGCATAAGGTACCAAAACTACAGTTCCCATTAGGCACCACGGCAGCTCAGGGATGCAGAGATTAGGGTTGAATCTATTCTAGTCTATAGAAGTTTTTATACCACACTCATCACCAAGTATCTGAGAACAAAAATGTTTTGTTTATTTTCCCAAAGGAAAACTGTAATTTTTTGGCAAAATCTGAGGATTCTGATCTTGCATAAACCACATTTTCCATCAAAAAAAATAAATCCAACAGTAAATTTCCAACTAACTCTGGAACACAGGACCAGTCAGACTGGCTCGGACTCCTGATCCAGCTAGTCCAGGATTCTGTCTCCGGCAGCGGCCATCACCGGCAGCTTCAGAGGAAGGTGTAGAAATCCTGCAAGAAGCCATGATGGAGTAAGCTGCCCCGAGAGAAAATTCCTTCCTGACCTCCATTAGCTAGAGGTTAGTTTAGGCCCTGAAGCATGTGAGTTTATATAATACTACCTAGCTCTTATAAAGTGTTTGGTATCAGTAGATCTCAAAGTACTTCCCAATCAATAATGTATTTATCCTCACAACACTCTTCGGAGGCAGGGCATTATTCCCCTTTTACTAATAGGAAGTAGAGGCACAGAGAGACTAAGTGACATGCCCAAGGTCACTCAAGAAGTCTGTGGTTCAGCTGGAAATTGAATTCAAGTCTTCCAAGTTCCCTAGCTACTGGACCAGCCTTCTAGAACTTCTGAATTATTTTTGAATGTTTATTATTATAACTCTTGAAGATCCTCTTATCGATATAAATACCCAGTCCATTCTGGAGGATTTTCCTTCTCTTGCTAAAACGTTTTATTTACCAGACAGACATTTTAAAAAGCAGGTTCCTCCTACAACTGACATGATGTGAGGAGCTACATGTTTTGGGGGATGGTGTCTCTTGTCTCTAAAAGCTCTTCATGACAGGAACCCCCCTAGTCATCCTTGTCTCTTCCTTGGGTAGACCCTGGATCTTAAAGGCTGGTTTCAGCAATGCCACGAGAGGGATGTTTTTTGTTTGTTTGTTTTTTCCAATGAAAAGCTGTTAATCCCCCTGCTAGCTGCAGAACAGAACAGCCACAAGCACAGAACTGGCAGCTTTGCTACACACCTGATTTTTTTTATTATTTAATCTCCATGCAGAATTGCCCCTATTATGGCTGTGTAAAGTTTTGAGGCAATATATTTATTCCTTGTTATGCCGATCAACTGTTGCTGAAGGAAAAAGACCAAATGCAGTTAGAAGATTCATCCACTCCCTCCAAAGAGAAACTAGTATTGACAATCACATGGAAGATAATCAATCTGTACTTAATTCTTTAAACCCTTCTCTATAGAATGCATTTAATGAAATTTCTTTGATGATGTATTTCAGCCGCTAGCGTTTTGCTTTATGAACTTGGGGCTGTGCTGTGGCTTCTAAGTCACAGCCTGAAGTGTTGGCAGTGCCGCGGGACTATGTAGCAGCTGGTGCCCTGGATTTGGGGTGCATATACTGGCGTGGGTCCAGCAATGCCCTTTAAAGAAGAGCCACCGGCCATTCTGACACCCACGGCCCCAGCTGTGCGGATGCTACTGGCAGTACGTCATGCAGCCACGAGGTGTCTCTGTGGGAGGCTGCAGTACATCATTCTAAATGACACCCGCTTCCTGACTGAATGCACCTGGAGGGCATGTGCACTGGATCCAAAGCTGCCACGTTTGGGGTGTCTGGAGCCCTAATTTCCAGACCCTCTCCGCTAGTTAGATCCCAGTTACCCTCCTCCAGCAGAACACACCCCCAGGCCCAGCTCAGTTGTTTACTGACACGCTGCTGCTGCTGCTGCGTGAAGTCCAAAGAAGGCATAGGGAAAGGGAACCCGGGAGGTGACCATCTGTTTTATACAGCCTCTATTGCTATCCGAACACCTCACCATCGCTAATGTATATCCCCTCACAACACCCTGGGAGGTGGGACAGGGCTATGATCCCCTTGTACAGATGGGGAAACTGAGGCACAGAGCGGATAAGTGACTTGTCAACGGTCACACAGGAAATCTGTGGCAGAGCAGGGAGTTGAACCCCACTCTCTAATGCCATGGTAGCACCCTAACCACGGGACCCTTCTGCCTCTCTCTAATCTGAATATAAAACCCAAACATGATCCTGACGTGGCAGAGTAGCGAGACGTGTGAGTCACTGCTCCAAGCCCAGGCCATCAGAAACATGTTGCACATGATGCCCACAACACTAATAAATCCTGGGGGAGGCGTGGCAGGCTGGCTTCTGGAACGCATGCATGCGGCATGAAGAATTCCCTACAACCTTCTGGTGAGACTCCAGCTTGTTCAAGAGAGAGAGGACAGCAAGAAAGCTGCCTTTTGTATCGTCTTAGCTGGCCATTGTCCCTTGTTCAATTGCAGGGTGGAGAGCTTGTGCATAGCCAGACAACTCGCTGGCTAGGTCAGTTATCTTAGCTCTTTGCTTCATCATCCTGGTTATTAGTGTGCTATGAATACGAGCTTAGGGGAATGTCCCTCTACAGCATCTGTTCGGTGAGAGGGAATAGTTCCTCCCCCAAATGTCTCCTAGATACAGACCCTCAGCCTGTGTAGACTGGGCTGACTGACTCCAGCTGGCCCAGCATCCTAGCTATGCAGTCTCCAGAGCTCCTGATGGGGTGGCCGGGGTACCCCGCCAGTGTAACCTAGTTCTAAGCCAGCCTGGAGAGGACAGCGTGAGGCTGGTCCTACAGGGGCATAGAGCTGACGTAGAGCACTCTGCCGCTGGCCTAGCAGGGGGACGAGGCAGTGGCTGGGGGAAAGGAGACATGACAGGATGCTGATCTCCACTTGCACTTTCGGCTCCCTGTGACTGTTGAAGCTCAACTGAAACTAGAGCAGCCCTTGGGCTACTCTAACATAGCACAGGGGGACTGGCCCCACCCCTCCGCCCCCCCGACAGGATGAAAGGGGAGTGCAAAGCTGCTGTGCTAAGTTTCCTTTGTGCGGCCCCCCTATTCCCCCCCCCATCTACAGTTCAGCTGTAACTGAGGAGCTGTCCTCAACAGCAGAGCGTGTCAGGGTGGGATTCTCAAAGTCAGTTAGTGTTGGTCTATCTCCCCCAGCTAGGCAGGTGGTGAGATGTCCCTGCTGCTCCTGACAGGCTAAGAATGGTGCTCATCCCATGATCCTGTTTCTCCCATCCCATCCCACTTACTCGTCTCAGCCTAAAAAGTTACTTTTCATAATTGAGCTTGGGGTATGTGAAAGTTCATAAGACGTTGAAACCAGCCTGAAAAATAGGTCAAGTTTTTGACAAGGATCAATGTTATCACAGGTGCAAGGAAACCAGACAGAGAAACTGCACTAGTCCAAACAGAGGGTTACTGACATCATTCAAGGACCAGATGAGCTCATACTCGGTAAATAAGAAAATGTGGGAACTAAGTCACCTCTGCCAAATTTGGCCTTCCAGAACTGGATTTAATTGGTGAGCAGAATGATGCGGGGATGGACTCTCCCACCCCACACCTTTGGGGGTTCTTAGAAAGGAAACTTTGAAAAACCCTGGCTCCTGACCCGTCAGCTTCTCATCCCAGCTCAACTCGTCACAACCCAGCTTCGTTCATCTTCCCCGAGCCCTAAACGGAAGAGCAGATGGAGGCTACTGGGGTGAGTTTCACCACCATGGCTGTCATCCTCCCCATCTCCTGGGTCCCCAGACCTTCTCCATCCTAACCCTGAGGGATGGCCTGACCAGAACGGGCCAACGAGGGGACCCAGATGACATTGCTGCCTGGCCCAGCTCCTTCTAAATCCCAGCCACCACCTGAAATAAAACAGGATCAGACTTTAACAGCAGCAACAGATCCAGCCCAACTCAATTCACTTCTGCTCTTTTCCCCAGAGGACAGTTATGACCGTCTTTGATACCAGCTAAGAGACGGTCAGACAAGGGGGGGTTTCCTCCTCAAAACACTCCCTTTCCCTTTAGCTGGAGAGTCAGGGACACTGTTCAAATGAAAGCCTGACTACACACCTCACGTTTCAAAGGCTTGAACTGTTTTTGTTGAAGATACAGGAAAGAAGGAAAAGTTCAAAGGCTGCTGAGTGGCGTTTGCGCCCAGCACTGAGCAGGTGGAGGTCTCTGGATACCAACAAGCCGGGCTTGGCTTTACACGGTTTAACGCTGGACAGTGACTGGGTTCTGTTAACACCTTTGGCCCATGTATTCCATCTAAATTAACATGACAGGTCTCGGCCCAGCTTGTGGAGAGTTGGCCATGTCACCACGTGCCCCGGCCAGGCCTCTGGGTAGATACTGGAGGTGCCAGAGGTGGAAACTCCTGCAGAAACTGCTGAGAGACTCGAGGAGACAGCCCAGGAGAAAGGACGGAAGCGGTGTCCTGGGGAGGGAGGCTGGGAGACTGTGCCACAGCAGAGACCTGGGAGCAAGGGCGATGGCGAGGAAGGTTTTGTTCTGGTTGCCAGCCTGAGTGGAACTGCTGGAGGGAAACGGGAGGGACCAGAGAGTAGCACAGCAACAGAGCCACTTGGAGGGCTGTGGGATCCCAGATCCAAGAGGGAAGAGCCACTGGAATTGGTGCGTAAAGACTCAGTACGTTAGACCCAGAAGGGGAATCTTATTTTCAAGGCTTTGCACTGTGGAAAGTGACAGGGAGAGCCAGGGGACCGAGGGTGGGACGGCCACGTCTGGAGATGGCATCCCAGTCACACCAACAGACTGTTTCTGAAAATCCCACCTGCAGACGACCTTCATTTCCAGAGAGATGAAGGGACTGTCTCTGGAACTAGAACAGCTCTCTGACATCTGATCCCTTCCTCTCCGAGCCACCTGCTTCTCTACACACCCTCTGATGCGTTCGGTTGTGTAGATCTTCTTTAAAGGAGTTGGTGTTTCCCAGTCACGTACTGAATGTACCAGTGAACTGACCTCACATCTCTCCAGACTCATGCTCTCTGCTGTATCTATTTCTATATCCCAGCCAGAAGATCCCTCCATCTCCACCCTGTCAACAACACCACCAAATAATCCCAACTGTCAGCTGGGCTCGACAGCTGGTCGTTTCAAGCAATGTGCCCATCAGAGCACAGCCCTGCCCTTCCCGCTCGCGTGGCATTATCTTGGCCTCGCCTCTCAAGCGCCGAGGGAGGTACGCTCAGTGAACGTGTGGCGTGGAAGGAAGGTGGGTGGGACAAACACAGCAATGTCTCGGGGTCAGCGATGCCAGCTGACAGCTAGGCCAGCCCATGTGGTGACCACCCTGCTGAGGAGCATGTAACAATGGGGCTGCTGGTCTAGCTAAAGGCTGAGGGATGAGGCTCTCAGGACAAGCTGTTCCCATGGAGGTGGCCGTAGGCACTGAGAAGAGAGCACTAAGCAGCTGCCATGGGGTTAGCGCCATCCAGAGATGCCAGGGGACTGGGATGCCCAGAGAACTGTCTGTGGGGACTGGGACTTTGTTCACCTAAGGCGATGCTTCCTAAATCACTCCACACCCCCTCCCCAAGGAGCAGGTGCTGGTCCAAGCCAGCAGGCCCAAGGCACAGCATGCTGACAACGCCCCTTTATAACTGAGCAAGCACATCACAAGCCCTGGGTCCATGGGAATTAGATGCTATTTAGCTTTCACTTTTCACACCCTTTATGTACATCTGCTGCCTTGTGGGGACAGTCCTCTGAAGGATGCACGACTGGTCTCTGTCAGAGATGGGATGCCAGGCGCGGTGGACATCAGGTCTGATCTAGCCTGGCAAACCCTCTGCTCTTGTGTCTTGTCCAGAGGCTGAACTGGGGGCCTAGGAGGAGATTTCAGAGACACAAATGGGAGTCAGCGGGTGCCTTTGAAAAATCTCCCCATAGCTGTAACAATCCACCCGTCTGCATCAGACCTGGGCTCACCTCCCGACTGAATCCCTCGTTCCTCAGGACGAGCGGTGACCCTGGGTGTGGGAGTAGCTCACAAGCCCGGTGCTGCTCAAAAGTGACCCCCTGCTGGATGTCCCCCAGGCTCTAAAGACAGCAGCACCTTTCAGTCTTCCCGTCAGAGGTCAATCGCTGGTGAGCGTGCAGGACCGTCTGGGGGAACGGCTGAAAGGAGGTGAAAACAGAATGGGGCAAATCTTTGGTTCTGAAGCCGTCTCTGTTCTCTGCTTTCGCCTGTACTCATCTGGAACTGGAACCTCCAGAGCACTGCATGGCCACAGACGTGTGGCATTGATGTACTGTTATTGGTTAGACGCTTATTTTTACACTGTCACTTCTGAGATTGTAACTAAGGCACTAGGCGCAGACTTGGGAGGTCTGGCTTCTATTGCAGTTCTTCCTCAGAGTCCCTGCATCACCTTGGCCAAGTAATTTAACCCCTCTGTGCTGCTATCATTTCTATGCAGATTGTAACCTCTGGGGCAGGTACTGTCTCCTACATTTGTGTGTGGTGGTGGTGGGGGGGGGGGGGGGAGTGCTCAGTGGATGGAAACCCAGGGCTGTTGTATGTGTCCCATGCCATTAAAATGTACTGCTATTAACTACTTGCACTCTATTAATTTGCATTCATGATAAAGGATTTGCATTGATTTGCTCAGATTTACATTTTGCCTAATTAAATCCAGCACGGAGTCCTTCAATTGCAATGCCCATGTTGGACATGTACTGGATTGGCTAATTGGCTAGAGTGTGAAGTTACTGAAGTGTGGGGTGTTTATTCAAATGAACGGGAACTTGAGATATGGCTCTTAATGGAAATCTCTTTGCTGATTCAGAGAAACCCCTTAACTGATGGAAGCCTGGTAAAAGTAACTAAACCCAGTACGCTAGAATACACGTACACGAGAACTGATCAGATAAGAATATACCTGATGTAGGAACACAATCCCTCATTAGACCTGGGTGAACTATGGTTTTAAATTGCATTGGTCTATTAGCATGAGCAATAGGCCCAAAGCACATGTCCAAAAAGAATGAGTTCATAGGAAAGAGGAGCTGTTGTGTTAAACTTGTAGTGTCCTTCAAAATACTGGTGCTTTTTTATTTACAGTGTGGGCTAAAGTAGTGGAAACAAAACATAGTTAACTGGGCGCCAGGCTGGGTCAATAACTGGCTCTGTAAGTTGGTTTCATGTATTATAAAAAGTTGCTTCATCCAGACTTAGCTAAGGTTCGATAATTGGCAATGACATCACTTGTTTGTTAAAGGGTATAAAAAATAAACTCTGAAAAGGTTCATTGCCTGGCCATGCTGGAACTGAGCAGTTGGCTCTAAGCACTCCTGGGGTTAGCCTGTTTGTAAGTATCTTGATCAAATGCTTATAAATGCTTTGTCAATATTTGGATGTAGTAAATTCCTTCTTATTTAGGCCTTTTCAGCTTGTTTATAGCAACTGTATAAATATCATTGGGCCTTTGGAATGAATAAAGGAATTCATGGTTAAATTAGTGTCAGGGCAGTACACAAATAGTGCTAATTCCAAAACTTGAATTAGTTAAAACTAAAAGCTACATCACACAATTCAGCTGCAGTTGAAGTCAATGGAAAGACTCCTGCAGATTGCAATGGGAGTTTGACTGGACTGGTTGAGCACGCAGGGTGCCCATATGCTACAGCATTAATAACTTACTGTAATGAGTCTTGCTAGTTTGGAAATGTAGCCAGATTCGTAGCAATGTGGGGCTGGAAGAGACCTTGAGAGGTCACCAAGTCCAGCCCCCAGCCCTGAGGCAGGACCAATAACCCTAAACCATCCCTGACAGGGGTTTGTCCAACTGGTTCTTAAAACCCTCCAGTGACGGGGATTCCACAACCTCCCTTGGAAGCCTGTTCTAGAGCGTAACTGCCCCGAGGGTTAGAAAGCTTTTCCTAATAGCTCATCTAAATCTGCCTTGCTGCAGATCAAACCCATTTCCTCTTGTCCTTCCTTCGGTGGCCATGGAGAACAACTGATCCCTGTTTTCTTTAGAACAGCCCTTCACATATCTGAAGACTGGAATCAGATCCCCCCTCGCTCTTCTTTTCTCAAAACTAAAAAAACTGGACTTGTTTACCTTTCCTCACAGCTCAGGTTTCCTAAACCTTTGATCATTTGCTCTCCTCTGGACTCTCTCCAGTTTGACCTTTCCCGGAGTGCGGTGCCCAGAACTGCACACAGTGCTCTAGCTGGGACCTCACCAGTGCTGAGTAGAGCAGAACAGTTACCACACCCCTGTTAATGCATCCCAAATTATTAGCCTTTTTTGCAGCTGAATCACATTGTTGACTCATTCATCCACTAGACCCCTCAGATCCTGTTCAGCAGTATGACTGCCTAGCCAGTTAGCCCCCATTTCATAGCTGGGCATTTGATTTTTTCTTCCTAAGTGGAGTACTTTGCACTTATCTTTATTGAATTTCATCTTGTTAATTTCAGACCAATTCTCCAATTTGTCAAGGCTGTTTTGATTTCTAATCCTGTCTCCAAAGTGCCTGCAACCCCTCCCAGCTGGGTGTCATCCGGAAATTTTATAAGCGTACTCGCCACTCCATTATTCAAGCTATTAAAGAAAATGTGGATAGTATTGTTAGACCAAGCACAGTATCTACCATTCCTTGGTATTTCACACTAACCCACTGATCCTGCAGACATTTGCCCACATGAGTTTGGGGCAGGTCTCATGTATAAAGTTACTTATGTGCATAAGCATTTGCAGGACCAGGGCCTTAACGAATCTCACTCAGAGATCTACTCTGAATTCGTAGTAAAACTCCCAAACTTCACATTCTGAGCAGAGAGACTGGGTGTGGCAGTGAACAGAGCACTGGACTAGGAGTCAGGAAACGTTCTGCACTCTGGTTTCTGCCCCCGACTCGCACTGTATCCTTGGGTAAGTCACTTCACCTGTCTGTCCCCCCTCTAAAAGAAGTATAATGAAACTTACCAACATTGTTTCATTGCTTTTCACACACAAAAGCTCCAGGAGAGGTCAGGAATCCATGGTACTGGGCACTGCACTGATGCATTGTAAAAACGGTCTCTGCCCCCAAAGCGTTTACAATCCAAGCAGCCAAGAGAAAGCTGGGAGTGGAAACAGAGGCTGAGAGAGAGGAAGTGATTTATCCAAGGCCGCCCAGCAAGTCAGTGGCAGAGTTGGGGATAAAATCCAGGTCTCCTGAGTGCCCAATTCACTGTTCAGTGACCTCTGATCTAGTCTAATCCTCCTCAATAAAAAGGGATCCACGGATGGAATTCAATACAATTTGCTAATTTACATTTAAGATATCCTTTGGGAGGGAGCAGATGGCGCTAAGAGTTATTAATGGGCTGAGAAGTTTCCTAAAAGTGGAATGCTTCATCTCACCGAGCTGCTAAAAGTGAACATCGGGATGAAATGAGTAATAGGTGAACCCAGGTGCTACTGTAAAACCAAAACCCGCACCTCAATAAAATAAATGTTTCCTTTTTAATGCCACCACTGTGGCTGGAGACAAATTGACTGTCACTGTAGTATACATTTAAAATGCCTGGGAGAGGGAGTGCAGGGGATGTGCAGTCACATAAAGAAGATAAAAGGGGCAAGCCAGGAGTGAAATCTGTGTATCCTACAGCCCCATAGAGGGGAAAACAGCAATACAGTAGCAAACAGTTGAAGGGCCCTGCTTCCCGCCATCCCCACACACAGATGTGATTTCGCTGCAGAAAAGCGGTGGGGGTTTTACATCAAGGCAGGTGGGGGGACAGGGCTGGCCTGGATGTAGTTACATCTGTGACCTGTGCCTGGGCTCCAGGAGGATTCACGGGTATGTCTGCAGAGCCAAGCGAGACCAATCGCATGACCCCTGGGGACTCAGGCAGCTACCCTAGGCTGCAGCAGGGGCCACCACGGCCACCCTGTTATTTCTAGCCGGCTCTCTCAAGCAGTCCCCACGCCAGGACTCGCACCGCCCAGCTGTTACACAGACAGACCCCTAGATCGATACCTGCAGGGAGAGAGCTCCAGGCCAGGCAGCAAAGACAGAGCCCGAGTGTTTGCTCTTGCAGGGCACGGCACTGCTGCTGTGGGAGACAAGGAACAAAGTCTCCCGTGGAGCCACCCCCTCCTACTTCAGGGCTGGAACGTCTCCACCACAGTCGCTCCGGCTCCAGCTCCCGGGGCTGAGGGATGGAGTGAGAGCAGGAAGAAGCAGCTCTAAGCGGACAGGACTAGTGGTAGGCGAGAGGGGTGGCTCCTGGCAAAGGAAAGTGGGGACAATCATCTCCGGACCCAGTTCCTTCTCCCAGTGGCCCTGGACTTTCCTTCCTCCCCAGCACAGAGCACGAAGGTGGCCCCACCAAACTGCTGAGTCTTAGCCAGTCCTATGGTGCCAGAGGATGTTGTGAAGGCCAAGATTATAACAGGGTTCAAAAAAAGAACTAGATAAGTTCATGGAGGACAGGTCCATCAATGGCTATTAGCCAGGAGGGGCAGGGATGGTGTCCCTAGCCTCTGTTTGCCAGAAGCGGGGAATGGGCGACAGGGGATGGATCACTTGATGATTCTCTCTTCTGTTCATTCCCTCTGGGGCACCTGGCTTTGGCCACTGTCGGAAGACAGGATACTGGGGTAGATGGACCCTTTTTGGTCTGACCCAGTGTGGCCGTTCTTATGTTCTAAGGCTGCCTACACTGCAATCAGAGGTGTGATTGCAGCCGGTGTCGACAAACCCCAGCTAACTTTGATCTAGCTCACATATGAACCCTGAGCCCAGGGCGGGCGGGTCTAACCCGCGCTGCCGCAGCTTCACTGCCAGTGTTACTTGAGCTACGTGTCTGCACCTGCTGCCATCACCCCTCTGACTGCAGTGCAGACGTACCCTGGGTGCAAAGGGCGAGAACTTGTCCCTTCCTTGCACTCTGCTGAACCAATACATGCTTTTTAAGGAACAAGTCTGCCAAACACTGAAATTCAGTGACTTCTACATTGAAGCTGGTAACCTAATCCTCTACACTGTCCAGATCCTTCATTAAAACAAACCCATCTGAAGTGGTCACCCTGGGAACCCCTGTGAAGGCTTGGTAATGTGAAAAAGATTAAAAACAAAAAAAACTATTGACACTGGCAAACGTGTCTTACTTAAAACTTTTCTAAGAGTACAAGTGCATCCACTAGCTCCTTTCACTCTCCAAATGCATGCAACAATTAATGAAATGTATTATTCTTGCAGTCCCTATTGTTCCATTAATGCCGTTGGAACATCTAACATTACAAATGAAAAATGAGTTAATTGTCTATACGGGACCAAACTCTGGTCTCATTTTCACCGGTGTGAATGTGGAGTAACTCCCCTGATGTCAACAGGCATCATTCTAGATTGACTTTGGCAGCTGAGACTCGGAGCTGGGCTGACTGCTTCAAAACCAAATTCTACCTGCATGCAAAACGGCATGAAAAATCACACTTGTGCACTGCATGCTCTGCTTCTTCAACAGAAAAACAAGATGAAGATAAGTGCATCGTTAGATCAGTCTTGCATAGATAATAAGGAGAGTGGTTATTTTTTTTAATTATCAGATGCTACTGTGAATCCTCGCATCTAACAATCCATATCAGTAGAGACAATCGCATAGGGCTTGTGATAAATATCAGTTGTTCAAAGGGAAGTAAACAAGATGATTCTGTAGTGCTAGTAATTCACCTCTATTTAATCTAGCCCAATGCAGAAGACTCGTCAGTTAGTTTTAGAGTAGGTCAGAGAGAACAGTTTGTTTATACCAGATACAATGTCTGTCTACGGATAATAGATTCACCTTTCTTTTTCCAGTTAATAGTCAGCCCTGTGTCGGAGAATAACCTGGAAGAGCTGTCTCTCACAGAGATGGATGGAAATCTTTGAAAAACTATTTACTCCACTGAAAAATGCCCATTTGTGGAAACCAAAACTGCTCATAAAAAAAGGTCAGTTCTGACAAATCTCCTGACTTGAAATATTTCTGGAGGAAAAAACGTTTTGAAATTGACAGAACATCCTCTTTTGACATTTTCAAAATAAAAAGCTTTGTTTTTCAAGTCAAAGTGACTTTTCCTTTTGAAATTTTAGCTAAGGCAGACACACACACAAAAAAACAGTTGTAAAAAAAGAAAGAAAGAAAAAAGGTCAAAATTGAAACAAAACATTTTGATTGACCCTCAAACCAAAAACTTTTCTGAAGCAACAACAACGCGGTTCAGTTTCTTGTCCTGATTTGGGACAGGAAAAATATTTGTACTCTTGAAAATTCTCACAGGGCAGGAAGAGAATTTCCCACCCAGCCCAGGTCCCATGCAAGGGATCCCTGCACCTAAAGAAACTATTACAAAATGTGATATTATGGAGCAGAAAACACCCCTTGGGGCACCCTGTGGGCTTCATAGAAATCATAGAACCATAGAAATGTCAGGCTGGAAGGGACCTTGAGAGGTCATCTAGCGCATTCCTCTGCGATGAGACGAGACCAAGTGAACCTAGGCCACCCCTGACAAGTGTTTGTCCAACCTGTTCTTCAAAACCTCCAGTGATGGGGATAGGGGATTCATGTTTATCTACAGGAGACCTTTTGCACTGGTTTCAGCAGTTAATATTTCCAGATAAGGTGGGCCAGATCAATGTTAATGGTGCCAGAGGGGTTGAAATAAGAAGAGAACCTGACTCACTATTTGAAATTGGTCTTATCTGACATTAGGGTGACCAGATGTCCCAATATTTGGGGCTTTTTCTTATATAGGCGCCTACTACCCCCCATCCTCGTCCCGATTTTTCACACTTGCTGTCTGGTCGCCCCACCTGACACGTACGCTCAGATCAGGGAGAATGCCACATGGAAACAGTTGGAGTATTTCCTTAGAATGCTAGAGGCCAAATTCCACCCTTGGGTACGTGCCTGGTACTTCCAGGGGACCCGGTAGGAGTTGCAAAATGCCTCAGAGAAAAAACATGGGTCCAGCTGTGATCCAATACATTGATTATGATTGTTCTTGTTACGCTGTGCGTCGGCCAGTCCCACGGCCTCATTGAGTCTGTTGAGCATAGTGGCTGTCATCCATTCAGGCTAAATGAAGGAACAATTAAATGTCTCTATGGTTAGTACTAGCGGATACAATGGGAAACCACTGCCCAAGGACCAGACCATATACAAACCTGGACAGTGGTAGGGCCATGAACTCCAAGGGATTTTCTGGGGTTCTGATAACAAGCACAAGGACAGGAGATAGAGACTGCAGCTGTGTGAGAGAGAAGCAGGGCTGCAGAAAGCCAAAGAGACAGCCAGAACAAGCACTGGCAGCGTGGCCCTGAGAAAACGCCTAGGGATAGAGTTTTGGGCAGAGTGCTAGCTGGAAGAGGCTTGGAACTGTGAGCAAAAAAACTAGCTCCTGTTGTTCGATATAATCCTGGTCATTTACAAAGAATGTACAAAGTCCTTTTTCTCTGAACACAGTAGGCATCAAGGAAATACCTGAGTCCTCATCAACTTTGCCTACTAACACACACACACACACACACACAAAACCTCAACCCTAACGCCGCCTTGAATATGGCTAATCCTTAGACCTAAACACTCTGATTATAATGATTACTGTAACTCTTCTACCAGGTATTGTCAGCAGCAAAAACAGCCGGGTCCAGCTTTCTAGGAGCTCCTTCTCAAAAACCTTAAACAACACTAGGTCACACCCCCATCCAGAAACCTGCAGGCCCTTGAGAGACAAACTTCCCCACGCACAAGCACTGAGTCCAGGGGCTTAAAACAAATAATGTTATTGAGAGGAAAGGAAAAGGAGGGGGGGGGACAACAGACTAAATTTGGGAAAACCAGAGGCAATTAATAAATTAACATTATTAGGCAAGACTCTGCCCTGCCCCAGGCTGTCTTAACACTAGCCCCAATCTCAGTTGTCTTCTGGTGCTTGTGAGTGGCTGGTGCATTACAGCCATGTCCCTCCCCCCAGTCCCCGCTCACAGTTTGTACTCTTGGGTTGGTGGAGTCCAAGGATGCTGGAAGGTCAGGGCTCCTCTGGAGGCTCTACCCAGCCGGCATGATTTCAGCTTTCATCGCCAGACACATAGACTGTTGCTCTCTCTACACCATGGCTCCCCTGGAAGCTCCCTCAGACCTGCTGTTTGCTAGCAGTCTCAGCAAAGAGTACACAGCAACATCTAAGACACTTTTCTCTTTCTTCTCTTAGCCTTAGCCAGACTCCCTTACCCACCTCTTCCTGACGTTAGTCTCGGTCAGGGTGACCCCGGCACATGTGGCGTGTGCCTCTTGTCCCTTCACTTCCTACTGGGGTCAGTAACAGTTTATAAGCCCCAAACTCAAAACTTCCCTGGATTTTAACCAAAATGCCCCAAACTGTTCCATAACTGAAATGCAAATGAGGCCTGGCCCACTCAGTCACCTCCCCTTGCTCTCCGGCAGAAGGAAGCAGAGAGTTCCCCTTTGGAGTCACAGCCCCTCTGCAATTCTCAAGCAGCTCTGGGCCACTCTTCTTCCAGTTCACCAGCAGTGTCCACAGAGCTCCCTGTTCCCCAGGGCTTCAGGCCCATGGCCTACATGACAGCAGCACCTGGAGCACTGTACCTACATAGCACACAAGACAGTGCCTGCTAGGAAGAGCTCGCAATCTAAACAGCCAAGACAGACAGAGAGCAGGAGACACAAAGTATTGCCTCCGTTTCACAGGTGAGGAACTCACACACCCAGAAATGAAGTGACTTGTCCAAGGGACACAGGGAGTCGATGGCAGATTCAGGAACGGAAGGAACCCAGGAGTTCTGGGCCCAATGCCAAAGTCCCAACCACAGACCCATCCTTCTGGTGTCACTTAAGCAAAAGCTGCCCAGTAAAAGAGAAAGAACAGGTGGGTGAGTTTGGGGGTGAGATTAACATGTTATCTGCAAAATTAATGCTAGCCCTGGTTGATTTGGCTGTTGCTTCCTGGGGAAAAGCACTGGAGAGACTTATTCAGTGCAGTACTAAACAGGTCACTTGGATGAGATTATCACCATCATAAACTGTAAATTAGTAATCTTTATGTAAAGAGAAGAAAAGCCATGTGTCGGGGGCATAAATCAACTCTTCGTAAGCCCACCAACTTTGCTTCTTTATATCCTATGCAAAGAGAGTCCTTATAAGGAATGATGGAGACCTCACTCCACAGTGTAAGGGTAGAGAGGGGTTCCGGTGCCATACCAGACCAAGAACGCAGACCAAGAAGTTGGTTCATTTCACCAGCCCTTGGGTATGGCCTGCACAGACGGCAGGGTCTTCTATAGATAACCAGCCCAACCTGCCAGTAGAGTGAAACAGTTCAAAATCTCTGCTCCACTCAAAGTTTGCTCTTGATTCTACATGGAAGGCGAATGGAGGCTACAGTGAAGGGTGTCAGTGTAAAATTCTAAAGAGAGGGACTCAAAGCCTGGAGCATGGCAGGTTTACAGCATCACAAGGCGTCCTCCCTCTCTAAACACGAACCTCATCATTAAATCCGACTGTCTGTAGTAAATTGCCCTCTAGCTCCCTCAAGTGGGTCATTACTAGAGACAGTTTATTTCTAGCTCTATTACAAAGAGAAATCAAAAGGAAAAAGGTCTGGTTGCTTCAAACTTCCTGCTCCTCCTTTGGACCCAAATCAGACCTGTTTTGGCTTCATTGTTCTGTAGGGATGTTCTCCCCCGGCAAAAGCCTGAGAAAAAAGATGAGCTATAAACAGTGCCTTAGAAGTCTAAGAAACAGACTCAGGCTCTCCGCTGAGAATGCCTGGCCCCGGCTCCCTGGGTCCCAGTCCTGTGCACAGGCCACTAGGCTGCACTCCCTCACCTGGCAACTGATTTCCAGCCGCCAGTTTAAAATGAATGTACACTCGGAAGTAGTGTTGTCAGTTCCAAGCACTCAGAAATAAGGCCTCCAGCCCCAAAATATCATGAGATGAGCTTAAAAATCATTTCGTTTTTAAAACATAATTTTGTGGGACTTTTCATGTTTTTTCCACAACCACGAGGACTAGAAACTTTAGATATATCTAAATGGAAACTGGGATTCTCATGTCATCCTCAGACTCCAGCCGCTGGAGCTTTAAGGAAAACTCCAAGTATCATGAGATTTGTGATAAAATCACAAGAGTTAGCAACACTCCATAGCCCCCCCGATCCTACAGCTTACCCTGCGTCAGCAGGCCTTGGCATGGACTGACTCTCAGGACAGGAGCTACATTACCCACTGACTTTGGAGACAACTCCCAGAACCTCACAGCCCTGACTCTACTGGTTCTCTGCTGAGAAGTGCCCAGTTAACTCATTTCCCATCCCCCCCTCCCACCCCAGCTGGCACGCTGCCTCCTTCCTTTGTGCCTCACACCCCTTCCAGCTCCCCAGACACCCCCGTGAATGTGGGGAACTCCATACTCCCCGTCAGCTGCAAGTCTCCTCTGTGGCTGCTGGCTCAGCTGTGTGTGATGGGGCTCAGGACACCCTATCAGTTCCTGTCCCGCCTGCTCTTCACTTCCACTGAGAGCGGTTTTACTTTTTCCATATGCTCACATGGATATAGGGTTTATACCTTCTGTGCATTTGTACCAGGTGAAGGTTCAAAGTAACTACCTCTCATCCCCTGGGGGCAGCCATGCTGCCCAGGAGTCATGGATACAGCTTGACAATTGCCATTCAAAGTGTCAAGTCATCAACAGCAGATAAAGTTAATGATAGACCTGTGGTCAATTTGTGTGTGTGTGTTCCTCCAGCAGCCAATGAGAGCTCTCAGACAGGCAGATCTTCCTCCTGGGTGGGGAGTAACCAGTTCTCTGAGTGAAATACTCTTCACTTGCATCTCTGCTGAGCTGGGAGCAATGAGTTTTGGCTGGGGGTTGGCTCTGTTTTGCTATTTAAGTCTATGGGACTTAGCCAGCACCTCTAATGGTAAGATCAGAAAATAACTTCAATCTTCTTTAAGCTTAAGGTTTGCTGACCTTGTGTGTGCATCTACATATATGTGATGTGTGTGTGAATAATAGCTGCGAGCCAAGTCTTTCTCTTTCTGAACTCCAGTGTGTCGCAGCTATGGTCTAAGTGCAGGTTTCCATATGTAACTTCAACCGCTCCATAGCCTTTCCCTACCTATATCAAACAGTGTGAGCTGGGGAGACTTGTCTACTAATTCTAAAGTCAACTTGTGATTTTAATTTATATCAGAGTCTAAACTCTCCACGACCTTGACTATTAACTGTAAAGACAGCATGTAACAATTACAGGCTGGCAGCGGAGTGATTAGCAGACTCTAATGAAGCATTCCTTTGGCTCCTTGCATACTCTGCTGATCCAGGAAACTCCCTTGATTACCGCTAGCCTTAAATCTTTAGAGTGGTAACTTCAAAGGCGCTTTGTTTTTTAGGACTTGTATTTTTATGTTGATACTAATGCAGAGAAAAGGCGACTGGGGCTCCTATGGTTTCTGGTAACACGTTGCTAGATGAATTGATAGCTCTCTGCTTCAGCTGTGGTTTCCTTCTGGGGTTGAAGAGGGCTGCAAAGAGGTCTGCTTCTTTTTAAGCGTCTGAATAAAACGTGGCCTTGTTCCTCAAAGTGAGAGGGGAATGTTGAAAATTGGCTTCTTCTTACAAATCTACCTCTGCCCAGATCTTCCCCAGCAAGGAACACGTTTAATGTCTATCTGAGTTTGCGCCTCTGTTCTTGTCACCAGTGCGCAAAGCTTAGCAAGGTTAGCTTCATCTACCAGCCTCACTCCACCAAATAAGAAACCACATCTGGGCCTCAGCTGCAGAATTTGGATCTGAATTTTATGAGGCTTGACGTTTAGGGTGCAAGGATCTGATGGCCTCATTCTCAGTCTGTGGAAACAGCCCCTGAGGATGACCTCTGTACAGAGGGAGGCCCCTGCTGGCACAAGGGCTTTGCTCTTGGGATATGAGGAGTGGGGCTGCAGAGCACTGGACCCCTTTTCTGTATTTCTCAGGGCCTGTGGGGAGGAGAGCACCAGTCAGGGTAGCCCCAGGGCTGCTCTAACTTACCATGGTGGACAAGGCCCACACCGTCCTTGACTACGGAGAGCACAAGGATACTTCAGGCCATTTCAATGCACCCAGTCAGGCCCTGAGCACTTAGCCCATCTCTATAAGAACGGATATCTATGACTTAGTACGGAGTGGTTGCCTTTAACTCTGGCAAAGGAAAAGTGGCGACCTTACTGCTCGTACCCTCTAGCTTTTGTCTCTGAACAACAGGTGTTTAGGGGGTAGGGACTGAGGAAGGCAAGATACAGTCACTCTCTTCCTGCTCTCCCATCTGGGAAGTAAAAGCTGACATGGATAGAAGATGGAGATTGAAATACAAGCATTTGATTGCTCGGGTAGGGCGACCACCCGTCTGTTCTAGCCTATATAGGTTTTTCTACCATGCTCATCACTGCAGTATCTGAGTGCTTTCCGGTTGTTAAGCACCGTGATTAACATCTGCCACATATCTGTTCTCTGTTCCTCTCCCCAGGGCGAGAAGTGGGGCTAGAACAGTCAACTAGTTCCAGCCAGAGTGTCATGTGTCTCGCTAATGCCTAGGAACAGAAGTGTCAGTTGCTTTGGGGTCAGGCAACTGTCCCTCTTCCCCCAGATTGTGTCCCCTCCCCTCAATTTCTCATAGGTCTGTGTGTCTTCCACTCTCCCCTTGCCACCGCCCCATCCCAGCTGTGCAGGATGTAACAGAATCACACAGCATGTTCTATATGCAAACTCCACTTTATCCCCCCCGAATCTTTCTGAAATGACACCCCTGCCCAGGACAGGCAGGACTGGGATTACACTTTCCCCCTGCAGCCATCAGTGAGGCGATACCCTTTCCATTAAAACTGCCGTGGGGCCTGTCACAGCTAGCCAGCAGCCACAGGGCTACACAGGAAAGATGTGGCGAGGTGTGTAGAACCGATCAAGATGTCTTTAGCCTGTTGGCTAAAATCGGACTGGGCTGCAGCCAGCTCCAGTACACAGCCCTGTTATGTGCATGGCCCTTGTAACTCTCGTATCTGAGCTGCACCTCACAATACTCCTGGGAGCTTATTTCCCTGTCACAGGCTCCGAGAGACTGATCATGTGGGCTGACCTCCAGCTCTCCCAGAGAGTCTGTGGTACAGCAGAGACTGGAAGTGGGGTCTCCTCAGCCCCACCCTAGCGCCCCAGCCACTGAGTCATCCTGCCTCTGACCTGTGACTTGGTATTTTAGGGAACGCAGCTTCAGTCGTGCATCAATGAACAATCCAGGCCATCGGGAGGACCTCCCCGCTCCCGCACGCCCCCTCTGCACAAAGGAGAGGAGACTCCGCTTGGGACTGACCTTGCCAGGAAGGTTGTGGTGTGGGACTCACAGCTATGGCTGCATCGCTTGATGTGAATTATGGGCTTTGGGCTGGGCAAACTGGTTCCGATGGAATAACTGGCCTGCTGGGTGACCTTGGGCAAGTCACTTCACCAGCCTCTGCCTCAGTTTCCCCATCTGTAAGGTGGGGATAATGATACTGACCTCCTCCTTCATGACGTGCTTTGAAATCTATGGATGAAAAGTGCTATATAAGAGCTAGGGATGATGACGACTATTATTAGTGCAATTAACTCTGCAGTTGCCCTGTGCCTTGGGTTGAGATATTTATGACACACACACCAGCCTGCTCTAGTGAGACTCCCAAGAGATCTGATCAGAATCAATCTGCTTGAGGTTTGCCCACCATCACTGGCAAACCATAAACTTTTAGTACAAATCACTTTTGAATCATATGAAGATACAATCTCTCTGCGTCCATCCCACCATGCACCAAGGTTACTTATGTGTTTCTAATGTGCCCACTGCTTGGGGTATCCGGGCATCCTTCTTTCATCTGAAAGGAAACTTAATCTGTCCAATATGATCAGTTAGAAGCTGGAGTCATAGTTGAGAGACTTCTTCTGACACTGGCCTCCCCTTTTTTCAAGGCAGGACATTTAAAGCTCTTCACATGCCTTTTGTGTGATTCCCTAGCCAGGCAGAGAGCTGTTTCACCACTCTTACAAGAGGCTGTGACTCAATAGGTGTTGGTGAGCGTTAAGCCACAATGGGGTCGCTAGCTGTGAACAAGAGGAAGAGGTTATCAGGTTCCTCCTACAGACACAGGGCTAATATTATCGACACCAGCCCTGAACAGCATCAGTTTTTCCATGCAGAACTTACCAAATAACTGTAACAACCACCCAGGGCCAGTGACGTTTTGCCAAAACAGATCAGAGCATTGCTCCTGCCTCCAGCCTTGGGCAGGGGCCTAGAAATGATGCCTCCAGGGACCATTAATTCACATACCCCATTGGTGGCGCTAGTTAACTCTGCAATGCTGTGTCAGGGAAGAGCATTGCTGCCTTAATAGTGTGAAGGGGAGGAAGAGTGGCCTAGTAGCTAGGGCACAAGCCAAGTCTTGTCAGACCTGGGTTCAAGGCTCTGCTCTGCCATGGATTTCCTGTATCCCGTTGTCTCCCTGTGCTTCAGCTCCCCATCTGTAAAAATGGGGATAATGCATTGCCTGAACTCACAGAGGTGGCATGAGATACAGTAAAAACTGTGAGGTGTTCAGATACCATTATAGTGGGGGGCTATTAAGTACCTTGGATAGATCCTTCTACTCCTTGGAGGTGAGATTACCCTTATTTGAACATGGATTAAGAGCTGCTGCAGCAGTTTTACAGTTAAGGGCTTAATCCTGCAAATACTTATGTAATATTAAGTTTACTCATATACATAAAAGTTACTCACATCAGATGTTTCCAAGGCTGGGGCCCCAGATTATAAATCTGTTTCCATTTGAAACTGGATTTCTTCTCCTTCTACACCTTTCCCTTTTTCAGTTCTTCCCAAATTTGAAACAGCTGCCTGCAGACCGGGTATTTGGCTGGTGGCAGATGAGAAATAGTCTCATGAGGGGGCAGTGGCAGTTAATTGGACAAACAATCTAGAAGTTATGAGGTGTAGCAAAAAGCTGGAGTTTTTCATCCTTTTTAATAAGTTTGGTCTGCTCATAACTCAGACGGCTGCAAGCTTGTTTCACATCTTGATCCCCAGCAAAAAATATATATATATATATATTTATTTTGGCATCCCTCAATTCTTTTATGTCCCCATCAGCAGCATAAACTCATGCTTGATTGGAAGAAGGGGAAGGTAAATTGTGCAAAGAATCTTAAGAGCTGGGTAGGCAAATAAAGGAGAATTCGATGTCCTCTTTCATATGCATTTTATGTGCATTCTAACGAGTGCATGTTCACTTCACGGGCATTGTCTCTTATGCTTCACAGCAATGTGATCTAATTGCGTTCTCAGTGTAAACTGTTTTAATAACACTTATTTTGCTCTGTGGCTTGGTGCTGATGAGAGACTTGGGTGTGAAAGATTAAGTTGGAGGAGACCCAGACTTAATTTTTACAGTAAATCAGCACAAGCTGTGTATGACAGCAACTTACAGGGCCAGAGCCCCAGCTGGGGTAAATCAGCATAATCACTAGAATTGTGGTGATTTACACCAATTAAGGATCTGGCCCTTAATTTCTCTCTCTCACCCTTGCTCATGCTACAAAACTCTCAGGAGCCCTGGCAAACAACTGGAAATGTTGCATTTTCCCCTATTTTAGAAATAAGTGTTAGTTTTGCAGATACATTATCAAAAAGGACTCTTCAGCAGTGAGCTGTTAGTTTATTTGTACAATAACCTCTCACTCACATGCATCCATCTGTCTGCTTTGAACAGTGGATGTTACCAAGTGTAAATGCCTCTAAAATTGCTTCCAAAAAAACACACCCTCCCATTAAATCCACAGTGAAACAACTGACCTGGGATCTTAGATAAGTGTTTTGAACATGGAGCTAAGAAGGATATTTCATAAGCTTCTAGAAACCAGGTATGATGAAACAGCACCTTTCAGCCGGCATCTGCAAACTAGCAGCCCCGGTACAAGAAAAGTGCCCCCTCTGAGAAGGTTTAGTTTAATCTAAGGGGGCAGATGTCCCACTGGAGTAGTGGCAGAGTGGTGTTAACCTGGAGCTATACTGTATTCTCTGACCCTGCACAGTGTTTGTAATGGAGCATGTTTCTGGCATTCTAGTTCTCTACCTGGAGAAGCCGAATTCAACCACCAGACCGGGATTCCCCAGACCCATGAACACCAACGACCCCGGCGTTCGCAGAGCCGCTCGCTTTGGGGTTTATCGCTATAACAACAGCTCAAACGACATTTTTCTATTCAAAGAGTCTCGTATAACCAAAGCAATGGTGCAGGTAAGCACAACTTGGTCATATAGAAAATGTTTCTGACTCAGCCCAAATAAGCTAAGAGTAATGAGCTCTTCTTCTGCTCTTGCCAGTCCAAGCGGGAGCATTCCTCTTCCTCACTCAGCAGCTGTAACTCGGTGCAGGGTAGCTCTGCTGCCTTCAGTCAGAGGTCTGGCCCCTCAGGCCTAGCAGTGAAATAGCTCATTCTCACGTCAACAGTTAGAAGTATTTTGACTCTTTAAAAGGGGATTTCCCCCCCACCCCTCGGGGACAGATAACAAAGCAAAGTTGATTCGCCAGGATTGCTGCACTGAGTTTCCTCCACGGCAGTCAGTGAAAGAACCCACAGGATCCAGGCGCTGCTCTGTAACTCAGGCTAGATCCCACAGGGTTGACAAATAAAATAGTTTTCCACCTCGCTCCCAGCGGACACTTCCCCAATCCCACTGCAGTGATCAGTTTGTCCTAAGCACCTGCTTTTCAATGCTGTATTTAGACACTGTAAACTCTCTGGGACAGGGCCTCAGACCTATGTTTGTACAGCACCATGGGCTCTGGCCCCAGGTTCCCCCTCAACCCCAAAGCCGCCGAGTAACAGCTTATTCTCCCAAGGGGCATTGTTTGACACACCTAGAACACACCGTGTAGTTGATTTAGATCAAGTACCCGGTTCTTGTTCCATAGCCCAATGCTCTGACTCCTTTTGGATACATCTGATCTCTTCTCCCTGCCCTGCCCCTTCTCCCCTCTATTAACTAACCTGGAAACTGCTTCCTCTAGGTGGTCAGAGGGCTGAAATACATGCTCAATGTGGAAATTGGCCGGACGGTGTGTGACAAGAGGGGACACTCCAACTTGGACAGCTGCGACTTTCAGAAGAAGAAAAAGCTGCAACAAGTAGAATGAGTTTCATTTTCTCTTTCCCTCTCCCTTGGGGTTGCTTAGTAGCTAAATTTTTAAGTTCATGGGAGTACAGGGCCTGAAATCAAGGGGAGTCTTTTGACTGGATTCAACAGGCATTCGATCACAATCAACAAGGCCCCAATCCTGCAAACATGCCTGTGCGTCACTCTTGATTTGCAGTGGGACGACTCTCACCCGTTCATTTATATACACACGATAGCCATTTCCGTTTCACACCCTTCACAAAACTCAAGTCGACAAGTTTTCGAGACACCGTGTTTTATCAGTTATGAGAGAGATTTTTCATTGACTTCAATGGGAGCAGAGCTGGCCCACTGTGGAGCACTCTGGGAAGTTCCACCCAAAATATGTAGGGAGGAGGATTCGTGGAGGACAGATGCAATTTTATTATGCATGCATCCTTCTCCAGCCCTCCTGGAGAGCCATTCATGGTACACAGACTTCACCAGCAGCAGGGGAAAGAATTGCTACATGCTTATAAGCAAGGATTCTGTACCCCCTCATATACTCCTGCTAGGATACTGGTTAAATGGTCTGCTGAAAGGCTAATGACCATTTTGTAAGGCCAGGAACCTGGCTCAGCAGATGCCTTAACCATCACTTAGGGCACAGATCCTCAACATGGGGCCCAGGGGTCATGTCTACCCTTCCTTTCCTTATGGCTAGAGGGGAGGAAAGTCCCCACATTTTTCTGCTGTAACATGGGGCCGCAGCCTGGAAAAGGCTGAGAGTCAGTGACACATGGGTTGAATTTGGAAGCCTTACGTGTTCTTTTCTGCTTGCAGATGTTCAGATGCTATTTTGAGGTCTGGACTATCCCCTGGCTACAGCGAGTCCAAGTGCTGCTTGCTCTCTGTCACTGATTCAACTTCCCCGGCCACAGCCACACCTGGCCTCAATGCACTCACAGTGAGAATTTCGGTACTGTCTGTTTTCTGCAAGCAGCTGAGACCAGTGAAGAATTGCTGCAAAGAGATCATTCCAATGAATGGCTGTTTTTCAAGTATGACTCTTTGGGAAGATAGTTGAAAAGTCTACACCACAAAACCCACCAAGTGACAGGATCTTAACGAATCAGGTTAATGTTTACTGCTGTCCAGCCTAGGCATTTTGACAAATTAACTAACCTGTAGAGGACAGCTTTATTTCTCCAATCGACACTGGCCCACCAGTCAGCTGGAAAGTAAACTAGATTCTTGCTGCATTAGCTGAAACATTCACATACAGTCTAAATGGACCATGGTGGCCAGCTATCTAGGATTTCAGCTGTTGTATGGCAGAAGTGACACAAACTAGGCAGCACTTATACATTATCAACAAATAACCAATCCATGCACATGCTGAGAGATCTTAGGGAAAATGTTGTTTGCAATTCTAAGAGGAATAAATTGTCAATCATTCTGTATAAAGACATGCAGAGTTTTATTTTATTGAACTGGGTTACTTGATTTTTTTTTAATTCATCTGGGAATTAAGCTACACTCTGCTCAAGGTCCAGTTATTTACCTTTTCCACTTTAAATGTTGGTTGACAAGAGCTCAAGTTACGAGAGTGAATCAGCTCCCAATGACACTCAATAGCCCTTCATCACTGACTCTCTTCTCACCTGCACTTCACTATGAATGTCCAAATCCACTTGGACCTTCAGCTGGAGTCAGACCCCACACCGCATACACTGTTCTCATGAGTTTCTGATGTCTGAGGTAAGGGACTAAGGCAGAGGTCAAAGGTATTTAGGTGCCTAACTCCCCTTGAACTCAATAGGAGATAGGTACCTAAACACCTTTGGAGGAGCTCAGCCCTATATCCTCTAGCTGTAGCAGCCTCCAATCTTATCTAGACCAGGCACAAGAGTGGGGGACAAAGACCCACTCTCCCCTAGTGTGATGTTCTTCCTTCTTTCAAACACTTCCCTGCATCCCTAGGGCAGCCAGTGGCACTCATACCCCTTTCAGGCCGTGGCAGGAGCGCCTGTCTGGGCAAAGAGCTGCACTTTGACAAGGGCCTCTGCCTCCAGCCACTTCTACAGCCACCACTTAGACCTGGCAGACCCCACAAAGCCAGTGGAGACTGAGTAGGGACAGGAGGGAACCCACATCATGGCAGCCTGCCCCTAGTGTAGTTCAAAGGCCTCTGTTCCCATTAAGCCCTTGTGAGCCCTGTAGCAGGATGCCCACCCTAAGCTGGTCACAAGTGGCCACCAGCCATGCTTCTCTCAGTAGCAGAAGAGGCATGGTGCAGCCCAGATCATAGCCAGTAAGTGCTGCAGGTGACCAGCTGCCTACATCCCTTGTCTCTTGTAGTTGGAAAGGAGCCTCATGCTTATTCCCCATTAGCGGGTACTTTGCATGGAGGTAGGGCTCGGGCTATGGTGTTCCATGCCTGGCTGTGATCTTGGGAGGGGGTGGCTAGAGTGGTCTGGCACTCACCCAGATGTCTAGCTTCCTCCTCCAGCTTACTGGCTGGGTGATATACTAGATTGCACCCAATTAAGTGAAACACCAATCAGCACTGTGTGATGTTGTTCCTCGAAGGAACATATGGAAATTGGTCATGGCTGTGACACAGATTCAAGTGTGCAGCTAAGCATGTCAGTAGAACAAGATTTCTCAGCTGTCAGCTTTCCACAGCTTGTAATCAGAGTTTAAAGGCTTTGTCTCTGCCTTGTCAGTATGAGTTAGTACCTCATTTGTTAGAGAAATAGTTGTTACATGCAAAGGCCCATGCAATTGCCAGAGAGTTCTGATTCAAATCTAATACACATTTGGTGTGTCTTTGCTCTCTCTACAACATTAGGAATACAAGGCACAGTCAGGTTCCAATAATCAGGGTTACTGACTATACACACACACACACACACACACAGCTTCTCTGGCAGGGGGCTGGTGGCTTCTGCAGCAGAAGACGGGGCCCATTACTAGAGGGCTCCTAAGCTATTTAAAGGGATATCACCCTATTCCTATATACCACAGCATTCTACCCATGCCAGGTTATGCCTGCAACTATTGTCTGGTGTAGGTATCAGTATACCGCCATGGAGACCAGTCTCCCACTCAGACAGCAGGGAAATCCTCTCTCTTTTACAAAAAACATTAAGATCTGTTTCAGAGTAGCAGCCGTGTTAGTCTGTATCCGCAAAAAGAACAGGAGTACTTGTGGCACCTTAGAAACTAACAAATTTATTTGAGCATAAGCTTTCGTGGGCTACAGCCCACTTCATCGGATGCATGCAGTGGAAAATACAGTAGGAAGATTACACACACACACACTATATATATATATATACACACACACACACACATCATGAAACAATGGGTGTTACCATACACACTATAAGGAGAGTGATCAGTTAAGGTGAGCTATTATCAGCAGGAGAGAAAAAGAATTGTTTATAGTGGTAATGAAAATGGCCCATTTCCGGCAATTGACAAGGAGATATGCTCATTTTCAATATCCCCATTGTTTCCCAATTGAAAATGTGTTGGGCATCAGTGGTGCTACGCAGCCCCTGCACACAGCCCATTCCCCACTTGGCTGGCCTAGGGCATGGCTCAGCCAAGTGCAGCAGGCCCTGTAGCCTGCCAGGGAGGGAACTTCTGAACCTGGCAGAGGCTGGGAGAACTGAAGCTGGGAGGTAGTGGAGCACTGCCTCTTGTGCTGATGGGGTGCGTGTGGAGTGGATGTATCTGCAAAGGCAGAGGGGCGAGGCAGCCTCCGCCTGTTTCATAACAATAATGGTGTCCAAATATCCCTCAGCCTAGGTGCCTACAAACCCAGCCCCCCACAGTACAAAGAGCAATTAGAAAGCCACACGTGGTGCCCCTTATCTCCCAATACTGCCTCCCCCTGAATCAGCTCCGCTGCAGTCATCTCCAGGGATTGGGACTCTCTGAAGAGGTCCTGTCCTATGATCTCAGGCATCTCTGGCACCCTTGTCTCAGCTGGGGCCCGCGTGCGGGTTTCCCCCTCCGGATGTTCCAGGGCCATGACGTTGAGCGCCTCTGTTCTGTGGAGCAGCGTCTTGGCTTGTACTGAAGTGCAAGGGCTGGGAATCGGGTCTGGTTCACCACAGAATGGACAGGTTCTCCTCCCTCTCCTGAGCTGGCTGCGAGCATCGTGGGCCTTGTTACATCACACCTTGAGACCTTTAACCATTCCCAGGGGACCAAGTGATGCTCTGCAGACACCTGCCTGGATCTCCTCAGCAGCCCAGATGCCAGTGCCAGCACATCTGCCTCTGGCCACTCCTAGGAAGCCTTCTTCTGAGACATGCTCTCACTCAGCTATGCACCATTCAGCGGCCAGTATGGAATAGGTAGGCCAGGCTGCTGCCAGGGCAGGAGAAGAGCAGCAGAACCCAGTGCAAGTGACTCAAGCTCTGAACAGGGTGAGACCACATCGTGGTAGAGTCACCTGCACCCCGTGTACTTGAGCACTTCTACCAATGATGGAATGTACCTGCCACCGCTGGGAGACATGCTGGGGGTGCTCCATGAGGATAAATGAGCTACACCTCTGCAGGGAGAAATTGAGGGTGATAAGACTCAATTGCAAAGAGCTGCCCCAGGATCCACACCTGGATCCAAAGGCCATCAAAGACAATGGGATTTCAGTGGGCTTCAGATTATAGGCCCTCAAGCATACCATGGGAGTGAGAGTGTGTTTCAGCACAGAAAAGCCATGAGGAAAATGAAGCAATTGTATGATACAAACTAGCCCTCAGTCACAGCTGAGAAAGAGACCTAGGTGGTCTGAAAAAAGCATGAACAGCAGCAGTGCAACTAGCAAAGGCTGCGCATACTCTGTGCTGGCCTCAGAAAGATTTATAAGGGAGCCCTCCCCTCAGCAGATCAAGCCACCTGTTTTAGCAGACGTTATGTTTCTGTGCAAGGTCCTGCCCTGCAATCTTGATCCCAATCCCACCCACGATGAGCAAATGGACTGGTGGGGCCACAGGTCCTGATTCTCCATTGTGCAGTCATTTAACACAGTGCAAAATGGGTGCAGAAACACCATCCACCCACTTTGCATGGCAGTAAATGACTGCACAATAAAGAATCAAGCCCACACAGCACCAGACCAGTCAAGCAATGACAGCTGCTTCGCAGCAGTCATTTTCTCATGGGTTGTCGTGATGCTCTGCAAACTCTTACACCTGTAGCATTAAGATCACGATGTGTGTTTGCCCACTGTAATGGGTGTTTTTTGTTGTGCTGTAAATTTCTCGAATAGAAGCAGCTCATAGTGTAGTAGCTGAACCCCATCCAAAATGAATAATGACATCGTTATGACAGAGAGCAGCGCTATTTCCTGACTGTGTATGCCCTGTGGTTCCCATTTGCACAGGAGTCAATCTAGGTGCAATCAAAACAACTGTGGTCTTTCGTTCTACTTCATGACACCATCACCACCTAGTGTTTAATGTCCCTACATGGCAATCACCTCAAGATGAAGAACGTGGCTGGAAGTAATTTATAAGCCCTTGTGCAATCCGAGTTAAATCCATGGTCTCGCCAGGTAATGCATGAACAGTCTGGGGCATGGTGCATGTGGCTACATGTTTTGATCCTTGGCAGCAACCAGATGAAAGACATGACTTTGTTCATTAATGAGGCATAGCTACTGCATGTGTATGGGTCCTTATGCCCATTTGTTGATAAAACTACATAAAAAAAATCTTCAGTCCACTTGAGTCCTGGTTTAAAATTCTTCATCAGCTATAGGACACATAGCAGTAGTATTGTTTGTGAGACACTAAGTCTCCTACTTGATGCTTTTGGGGTGGGAGATTGGGTATCAGCCACAAGTAAAGGTGGTTGGGAATGGGATTGGCCATGTTGGGGAAAAAGTCCATGATTTCAAAAAATCTGTTCCAAAGCAGAACAAAACCAAAAAATGTGTTTCCTACAAAACAAAATTCCTCCTCCTCCCCACAAAAAGTTGATTGATACAATCAAAATGTTTCTAAATGAAACATTTCATTCAGATTTTGATTGAAAAGGAGAAGGGTTGACATCTGGGTGGCAGCCGACCATAAAACTTTGGCAAAGAAATCCAAAGAACACAGTCCTTCAGTGAACTAGGGTGCTCCCCGGAAGCGATGGGTAGTGCCCTCATCTGAGGGCATATTGCAAAGGCTACTGCATCATTTTGGATGCATGCAGTCAAAGAAGAGAGTCCAGAAAATAAGATTGGTGTGACAGAATATAGGGACATTAACTGGAAAAAGTGAGGAGCTGGCTCAGTCATTGATGAAAGGAAAGTGCAGACTGCCTGCACTCAGGAGACCACCTGGAAACGAGCAAAGGCCAGATACACTAAGGAAGGCTACAAGCTACTATACTATGGCACGTCAAATAAGAGAAACAGAGTTGGTATAGGTTTAGACAGTGATGCAGGAATGTGTGGTGGCTGTGGATAGGGTGTGGCAGGATAATTTCAGTTAAACTCGCTCTTGAAAATGGCCCCCTAAACATTATATGTGCATATGTGGGATATGACGAACAAGAAAAAAAAACTGAGTTCCATATTGACCAACCTATTCACCTTCAGATTTTCCACCCTAAACCTCACCTAAGCAAAGAAGAGGCACTGTTACACACACCATGTCAGGAGAATCCTGGCTTTCTATCTTGACAGGAAAAAACCTTTCAGAAAGACTCCCAAATTATTTTGTCTCTGTGGCAGATAGATCAGAAGGGTCCACAGTATCTAAACAAAGACTTTCCAAGCAGATATCTGGCTGCATTAGTTGTTGTTACCACTCCTGTAATCTCCAAACACCTTCAGACATACAAACTCACTCTCTGAGGTCTATTTCCACCTCCACAGCCTTCCTCAAAAATGTTCCCATCATTGAAATATGTAGAGCCACGGCTTGGACCGCTCTACACACGTTTGCTGAGCACTATGCACTAATCATGACTCTGCTTCTGACTCAGCTGCATTTTATATTTTTCCACAGGCAATTTTAATGCAAAGATAGCATCCATTCTTGACTTGCCTAGCACAAATCCAAACTGACTGTCCCTGACCTTTACCTTCTCTTCACAGTCTCTTATCAATAACTTTCTCCCAGATCTTCATGTGGCTTATGATTTTAATGCCATGGATGTCTCTTCTCTTAAATATCGGTACTAACATATTCTCCAGACCTCTTCTCAGTCCTCATGATGAAATTAAACTTGTGGGTATGTTCCTGCCTACTTGCTCCAGGCATTTCCATACTTCTGCTGGTATGTCATCCGAGCCAAAATCTTTCTTATTTTTCCATGTTGCCCAATGCGGTTTCAATTTCTTCTAGAACTAGTGCCACCAGCCTAGCCCCTCTGGTTATTTTCTCGAGGGTCTTTGCCAGTCTATATTTTTCTCTCTCACCTTCCTTCGTTTCAAGATGGACAGATAAGCCTTCCAAGGCTTTAGGCTTAACAGCTGCCACCTCATTCTTTGCTATGTTTTTGGCTTTTTTATACTCCTGAAGATGTTGCTGTTTAGGTGTCATTTGCCAGAATTTTAAAATGCTTTTTCTTTTCCTTCATGGTCTCAAACTTTCTCATTCCACCTCCAGATCTCATGGGGGAAATAGACTCTTGCTTTTGTTTCACCAAGCATCCATTCTTTGCACATTCTTATACTTTGCTTGCAATATGATCCCACCACTAATTCATATTTTCTTTAAACCCTTCTACAGAGATCTTCTCCACTACTTTCATTTTAAACTCTTACAGTAGAACCTTATGAACTAACCGGTCAACCACACACCTCATTTGGAACTGGAAGTACACAATCATCCAGCAGCAGAATCACCCACCACCCATTCCTGCGCTCACTGGCTGCGCCCTTCCCTGACAAAGGGGTCTTGCTCAGCTTGTCCCAGGGCTTTCTTCCAAGGCAGCAGCCAGGGGGGAAGCGATGGACTCTGCTGAGCACCAGCCACAGGCAGTTTGCAGCCTGTGAAGGCATGTACCAGCACTTACTTCCTTAACAGCAGCCCCACAAAGCTCCCTGGTGCTCACTGGCAACTTTTGAATACCGTATATACTCGTTCATTAGCCCATTTGTTTATAAGCCGACCCCCAAGATGGTTAGGTAAAAATAGCAAAAACTATATGACCCTTTCATAAGCCAAGGGGTTGGCAGACTTTGGCTCCCGGCCCGTCAGGGTAAGACGCTAGCAGGCCTGGACGTTTTGTTGATCTGGAGCGTTCACAGGCATGGAGCCCCTCAGTTTCCAGTGTCCGCGGTTTGCCGTTCCCAGCCAATGGGAGCTACGGGAAGTGGTGCGCCACTTCCCACAGCTCCCATTGCCTGGGAACGGCAAACCGCGGCCACAGGGAGCTGAGGGGCTCCGTGCCTGCAGACGCTCCAGGTAAACAAAACGATAATGTATTAGATATTCAATTCAATGATTCCATAGAGTTTAAAATCATCAAATTTTGGTGTAGACATGTTTATAAGCCGACCCTCGCTCTTTGATGCGTCACTTTTCTACCAAAAATATTCAGCTTATGAATGAGTATATACGGTAAGTTTTTGCTAAGCAGAATGCACTGTGTTCCCATTTTTAAGAATATCCAAGCTCCTGAAGTTCTGACCTAGACACTTCTCTTGCCAGAGGAGCCAGCGGGGTTAACGCTTTGCTAAGCAAAGAAGGGGACAGCGTCTGTAAGATGAGCAGTACTTATTAAAGGCATAAGGCCAAGAGTTTGAAATCCATGTAACAGACTATCATCGTTCCACTGGGTAACAAACGATGTAAACAACTGACACCTTAATACCCATTGGAGAATTAGAGTATCTCCTTTGGTTAGTAGAACTTTAGACATGGCCTACAAAGCTGGTAACAGAGATAAGTTATTCTCTACTTCATTTCCTAAAAACACGATTGCAGGGTGCTGCTGTAGGTGTCTGCCTTTCAGGATTGGTCAACTGTAGCAGGAGAAGTGACATTACATAGAGAGAGGAAAGAGGGCCTTATTGTTAAGGTCGTGGACGGGGACCCAGGAGATCTGAGTTCTATTCCTAGCTATCAGACTCCCTGCGTGACCTTGGCCAATCTTCACATGGGGCTAATAACTCTTCCTTTGTCTGTCTGGTCTATGTGGATTGTAGGATCTTCAGGGCAAGGACTGCCCATTACTATGTGCATGTACAGCACCTAGGCCAATGGGGCCCAGATCTCCGCTCAATAAAAAACAATACATGATGGCTTGGTGAGATAGACTGTGGTCATCTGACGCATTGCTTATTACATTAATACCATACCATAATGTGATCCATACTTTATACATCAAATTTTGATGCATTTGAACAGTCTTTAAAAAATTAATCTGTATTATACTTGCTCTCAGAGGCTAGACAGGCAGATTTTACACCATGTAAGTAAATTGTGCAAGATTATGCGCTCATGACTTTAGTTTCCTTGCCAAGCTAAAGCATAAAGGTTTAATATCTATATCTTAAGAACTCTGTATATTTCAAAAGCTTGTCCCCTCCGTCAACAGAAGTTGGTCCAATAAAAGATATTACTTCACCTACCCTGTTTCTCAGTATACAGAAGGATCACCCTAGTCCATTAGCTCCACTGCATGAATAGCCATTTCTCTGGGACAGAGCCCAGACACACCACCTCCACAAGTCTGATCTGATATGGCAATTCTGTTTCTAGTCCTGCTATATTTAATCTCTCCTTCCCATCTACACTCCTCTATATTCTAATCCCTCGCCCAAAAAACAGCAGAGGAGATGGGGTAAGTGTTAACTTTGAAACTACTGTGTTTCATACACAGCTCGGAGAGAACCAAGATGTTGCCAGGAAGTTCAAATCACTTCCATTGGAACCGAGAACTCTAGGGAGATTTGTGCAGCTATCAATTCTGCCCTGTCCCTGCCCCTTCTGAACAGGCCAGGAGGCCAGGGGAGAACAAAGTAAAGAGTCAGAGCTCACAACTACAGAGCACAGCTCCTAGACCCATTCCCCTGGTAGCCAATCAGGATATGTCCTACTCTTTGAGCTGGAGGTGTGACTCTTAGTTGAAGGATACACAGCATGCTAGCTTGATCAGAGCTAGTATGGGTAAAAATAATGGCAATGTGAGCCGCTCGCCACCCCAACTACATGCCCATGGTTTTCAATGGGTCTGTCCTTGGAGTGGCTAGCCTCTTCCACTGCTTCTCTACTGTTCGCATGTTACCTTGATCACAGCTAGCACAGGTATGTCTCCTTGAGCTGGGAGTCGCACCTCCAGCTCAATACACAGACGTACTTTGGGTCTGCACAGCATGCTTGAGTGGCTACGAGTCGAGCTCAGCACACAACAATCCAGTGGTTGCTCTATAAAGCCAAAAGGAAACTTTTTTTTATTTTAGGCTTTAATCTTGGTGCCGGACACAATCACCCTGCAGGGATACCCGTGATCCACGTTTCACGTGGATCCTCCCTTTCACCACCAATCCCCCATCTGCACAAGCAATTGTTGAGAATTTTGGAGTTTCAAGAAAGGTCTTTCTTTGGGGAGATGCGTCTCAGGAAACCCTTGAGTATACAACCTCACAAATTTGCACCAAACTGTATCCTGGGCCATGATCTGGAATACTAGTGTTCAAGCCAATCACAACATACATGTGGATATGTCGGATGGACTGAAAATTTGACTTTAAACAGAAACTCTGGGCTTGCCTACACTGTTCCATCATGCGGACCACGTGGTGTAAATTCCAAAGCACACTGAAATGTTGCACTCTAACCGCCACATGTGAATACTATTGGCGTGAGCTAAAAGATACTTAGTTTTTGTTAACTCAGCCCTATCAAACCAGAGTGAAAGGCAAGCACAATTAAATAATTTGCAGTATATGCCTGTGATATTGTACCTCTCAGTAGAACAATCAAGTAAATACATTATTTCATCCTTTGTTTGGGAAGTGCAGCAGAGCACATAAAAGGCACTACCTCCCTATAAGTAATGAACAGTAATTTAAATACACTATTTAAAACCTAGTTGAACCAATCTTCTGTTTAATAGTGTATAAAATGTAACTACCAGTCATTGTCAAGTAACTACAATACTATAAGAAAGAGCATTCATGGACAAAATATCACAGGTAAAATATTTTATGTCACTTAACAGTCAAGTATAGTTTCATATTCTCATTATATAGATTGAATTGAAGAAATCTAACTGATGTGACTAGATTTCTAGGCATGTTCTGGTGGTTACTGCATCTACCACTGAAGTATGGTATGACAGGTGAACGTGCATAATTTTTTTAAACCATGCCTACAGAGTAGGATCTAAATTGGACGTAAACACATGCAAGACATCCTCTCTTCAATATGGTTATTATTTCACTAAAACCATTTACCTATTTCCAGTGTAATATTTTGAACTCAACACCTATTAAAGTTGACAGATCCTTTAAGACAACTCAAAATTAAGAGAAGCAGCTCTGTGATTGTAATGAGTGCAATAGGTTTTGTTTAACAAAAGCGTTTGGTTGTATTTACTTGTCTCTGTACTCCCTACAGACATTAATTTTATGCAAGCCATTTTAAACACATGAAGTAGTTAAACCAAGAAAGAGGACAAATACAGCAAACCATACACATTTTCCTATAGCAACACAGTAGCATAGGATTTCCCTGCTGCACATAATGGATGCATTTCCATCTCTCTTCCTTGGTCAAACATTGCCGCAAGTGTCCTTTTAACAATTCTAGAATCTTTCAGGATAACAATGGCATTTCATTTTGTATGGACAGTTAAACATGCTCAAGGTTAAGTCTGCAAATAAACGGAGACCGGAAGGAGCCCAGGTAAAGATATCCATTGTGTTCATGTGCCTCACTAACATAAGTTACCACCATTCCATTGGGATCATGAAGGCTTCTTTTGTAAGATCCAGTTTCGCTAAGTTCTACAACAAGGCTATACTTGGGTACAAACTTCATCACAGTTTCTTGACTTAGCAACTAAAGAAAGAAAAACAGCAAGGGTAAGTTGTCGTATACAGTTATTTAACCATGAATTACATAAACTGATCGTATATTTCAAAGCAATCAAGGATCACGCCAATCCTTGGCAGTAATCAGTGAACAAAATAAATCTTCAGATTTCAGGTGAAAGTTAACTGCATAGATTTAACATCTTAAGAACACTGAAAAGTCAACTTTAAAAGCATGTTTGATAGAAAATTCACTCCAATGTGGAGCTCTGGGATTTACTCAGCATGACACTGATGCACAAGGCACTAGTGTTCTCACACAGTTTCATGATCTGGTTGTCAGTGACCAAAAAATCAAACAGATTTTGTATAGCGCTCAACAGTACTGCTTATTTGTGGTCCCCAAGCATGACTTCCTCTGTTGATATTCTTTTACCACACCCAGAAATTAAAAAAAAAAAAAAAAAAAAAAAGGTAACACATCATGGCAACAGGGAGTTTAACTGAGCTGGCATTTCTATCTTAAATGCCTATTGTTAGTCAAGATTGATGTTTTTCTGAGAGATAAACTTGGAGCTAAAAAAAAAATTTTTTTTTTAAACAAATCTGTTAAAACGTCTGAGGATCAAGAATCCTTAAAGTCATGTTGACAAAATATTTTGTACTTTCTCTTAATTTGATTTTAATAAAAGGCAATCAAATGCCAACACCTTATGCTGATGCACCAGTGAGGCTGAGAGTTTGATAATACCAAAGAAAATATATGTGCAGTTAAAAGAGACAGTGGATTTGAAAGACTGACTTTTCATTTGAAAATTGTGTACTTACTATTAGTAAGAGCAAGCCTTAGTTTTGCTAACTATAAAAAATGTGGATGATGCCTCCAACTAGCATCATGTGGCTTACCTGTAGCTTTAATCAGAGCACCATGATATCTTCCAGTGAAAAAGAGCGAAAACAAAGTATTTTCTTTATCTTAAAGAAAGTAGTAAACTGTTTTTCCCTTTATCTTAAATACATTTACCTTAAATATTATTCTTTTAATCCATGGTTTTTCAGATATAAAATCCACCATAGAAAATCCAGGATTGGGTCGAACAGCTGACATGGCTACCCAGTATCCTCCAGCGCTGCTTAACCGGATATTATCTGGAAAGCCGGGCATATTTTCTACAAACATATCTGCTCCACCTTTCATTAATCCAGAGACATAGTATCTGTAAAATCACAACATCCTCTTAACCTAAACAAAGTTCATACAATAAACAAATTCAATGCATTTTCTACTAAAAACAGCTTTCCTTACTGCTAGCAGAGTGAAGTACAATATGACCACATTCTTCTGTCTGATATGCGCCTAGCAATGACTACAGCTTGTGCCACCATGTACAAGGATCCAGCTGATGAAAGGAAGAGACTGTAAACCAGATGTCTCCAGTGAAGGAAAAAACTGGGTAGAATAGGAGTTTTTCGCCTTGCTGCTGAAAACCTCAGAGAGGAAGATTTAATCTCTCAAAGATATTAGCTAACCTTTATGGTGTAGACAGAGATCAAAGTAAAGCCATAAGTGGATTATGAGTCTGGTTTGGGAAGCCAAATATGCAATGATTTGGCTGAAATACCAAGATTTCAATTGTCAGTGTAACACAGCTGCAATATCACTGACATTGTAAGAGTTAGTGGGACATATTCTGATGGCTAATATAAAACCAGAGTAACTCGATTGCCTTCTATGGAATTATTGCTGATCTCTGGTATAGCAGCAGAATTTGCCCCACATCATTTATATAAATTGTGGGATTGAGCAATTCAACTCAGTTTACCTATAAAAAACAAGATAAAGATATGGTGCTACAGTCTGTCACATCTACCCTATGAACTATGCTAGAGGAAAATATGTGGTGAGAGCACCAAGTAGAGTGAAGAATTAATTGACTCAAGTTTTACAGTCCCCCTTAACTTGTATGAGCCTTTCCTCCCAACTGGGGTTAACTAAGTTTTAATTTCAAAAGAAATAAATTTGAATTTCGGCTGCTTGTGTAAGTAAAGCAGAGATGCTCTGTGGCTAACTGGAAGTCACGTTAAATAGTCTGAAGCCTGAAAAACCTCTGAAACCTCTACCAAGTACACTTTTTGAACCCTGCATTCCCTTTTTCCACCAGTGTCACAATAGTTTTGAGTTTAGCTCACACTTTATTGGCAAGAATATTAATCTTTTCTTCTTAATGCTTAAAAAACAACAACAACACACAAAACAGAGACCAGTCCCTGCTGACAGGAGGGCAGACAGACAATGATATTGTTGTGTGTCCATTTTGGAGAGCTGCAGGGATGTTCTGCTGAATCGCACTGTTAACAGGTATTCAGACTCTGCAGAGAGCTACTGAAATCCTACCAGTTCCTACCCTGTTCACACTAGGGAGCTTTTAAAGTTCCCCACCCTTACTGTTTATCCCACCAGTGTTGACAGCGGGATCCCCTTAATGGAGATGGACCACCAGCTGCAGGCACTGTTTTAAACACCAAATTGATTAGCTTTGATCTGAGCAGGCCAAATTAATTGATATGGTGCATAGAACAGTGTCAGCAGCTGTTGACCCATTTCCACTGACTTCCCTCCAGAACCTCAGCGGACCTGGACCAGAGAAAGCTGCACCAGGGTTAACAACTGCAGGAAATTTTTTCAAAAATGTCTCTAATTTAGGCATAGATTCATAGATTCTAGGACTGGAAGGGACCTCGAGAGGTCATCGAGACCATCCCTGATAGACAATTATCTAACCTACTTTTAAATATTTCCAGAGATGGAGATTGTGGAATCTCCCTAGGCAATTTATTCCAGGGTTTAATGGCAGGGCCATTGCACGACACGGAGCGTGTTAACTCCAGCTGGATTAAAAGCTAAGTGGGGGCGGCTGCCTAAAGAGAAGCAAGGACCAAGAACAGAAGGGGCTCCGGATGGAAACCCTAACGACAGCCAGACACAGGGAGAAGGGTTACGGCTAAGGTTTGTGTTGGGTTATTATGCTTTGAGTTACCAACACAGCTAAACTGGGGTGACTTTGGATACTAATGCAGTGTTTGTGCACTTTGTGGTCAGGGTAGGGATTCGGCCTATTCCCTTAATGACTGAGAGGCACCCCTATGCCACAGTGATGGGAATCAAATACCTAGGTAGGTCCATGCACAAGACTAAAATCTGTCTTGATTACACCCTCTGGACCCCTACTTGAAATCAATATGGTTGCATGAGTTGTAAGTCAGGGAAGTATTTGGCCCAAGATTTTATTTTATGCTGTGTAGTCACATTGCTTAATGCTCTACTGGAAAGGGCTCAGATAGTGATGAGGCTGGTATAAAAACCTATATAGAAGAGAAGAGAAATCAATTTAAAGTCATTTGATAAAGTAATGTATCCCCAAGTGTCACACTCACCTCCTTATTCTAGCTAAGGTTGTTTCTGCTACCAACACAAAATCTTCAGCAGGAGAGAGCTGGACTCCATTGGGAAACCTCAGTCCTACCATTAAGACTTTCACTTCTTTTGTCACAGTGTCATATTCAAGCAGGCTAAAGACAGAACATTACAGGTGTACTTAAGTGAAGTGCGATAAGACAGTTTGCTCAATTGCATTTTGCTTTGCCAGGCATTTCCCTTCCTCTTATTCCTCCAGGTTTTATACGCAAAGAATATGAGAAAAAGCGGAGCACTCAGGGCACATTTAAGTTTATTTATTTATGACCTGGAGAGTGGGGCAGAAAGACACCAGCTTTTTAAGGTTGCTAGACAATTGTCCATGACAGAATTTGGGTAAAAAACGTTAATTCCTTTAATTTTAAAAAGCACATTCAACTAGAGAAGATTTACACAAATAGGCTTTTTGAAAGAGACGGAAATCTCTTACATCTGTTTCATTTCTGCACATGCCAGCTTCTTCCACACATTCTCCCCTTGCCCTTTTCAGAGTAGCATTATTTGCATGGTCAATAAAGACTCAAAGATTTAGTTTTAAACACTAAGTTATCCTGACTATTCCTATTGGTTTGATCTGCCTTAGGGTAGATGGATTGCTGTACGTAGATACTTGCCGTCCATCATCTGTGCCTTCCATAACCAAGAATGAATAATCCCTTCTTTGCCATTTACTGCTGGAGTCTGTGAAGAAGATTTTCCTCCCATCCCGAGTCAATGTGAGGTCATTCACAAAGGACATTTTGTGACCCTCAATTGGTTCACTGGTTGATAATAGCATTTTCACGTCACCTGATTACAAAAATAAATAAATAAATAAATAAATCTGCTCATCTTTTATCCTGCCGTTCCAATAATCTGAATCTTAACATAGTCAGGGAGGTGTTAAATTGGCCCAGTATCTTTTCTATCCTCAGAAGAGCAGCTGTCAATGTTATACACCATTTTGTATGTGTAAAATTTTAAGGTATCAATCCACATCCATGGCATGCATAGAAATGGTAATGATGAAAAGTGTTAATGATTGTGTTTGCCTTTTTAAAAATTAGCTTATGCATGAGATTTTGTTTAGCTCTAAATGTACTTAAAACAAAGCCATTTTTACGTTAAAGGGATCAGATACCACTAACCAAGTTTCACATAGGAGTAGGTTTTCAAATCCCCGGAACCCCAAATCTACTCAATATATTTACTTGTAAATTTCCAAAATGAATAGGATAAATTTGGCTGTGATCAACATTTCTGGTGGAGTGTAACAAAGGGAATATAAATCTTACCTTGACTAAAAAGCCAAAAACACAACCTTAACTTTGAAGTCACTGCTGACATACCTAAAATATGCTCTTATTTTGCAAGAGAGCTATATATTTCATATATGTAAATCAAATTTCAAAAAGTCCCAACTGACGGAAGATTGAAATCTGTTTCTTTCCAGAAATTCCCTCCCCCCTCTCCACTAAAAACGTAGAGATGTGTTACTGTAGATCACGTGTTGGGTTTTGGAAGCTTTTCCCGTATAACTTTCACAGCTCTTACTTTAAAAAAGGTTTCAGGTTTTGGATATGATACATAAGGGAGTTTATTTTAGTACTTGTGCTTTTTAGAGTCGGGACAATTTATTCAGAGTGGAATAACTGTACTTAGGCTGAGGCACCCTGTGCAGAATGTCAACACAGAACAAAAACTTAGTAACAGTTTTGTATCCCCAGGGGTAGGAGGAGGGTTGTTTTTTGGTGGGGAGGGGCAGGGGGGATAGTGACTGAAATACTGGGTAAAACTAGTATCACTACAAAACCTTTACACAGAAGAAGCTTCATATTGTACAGAGCCATACACTGTAAAAGCTTTTAAAATGTATTTTCATTTAAAGTATAAACTCAGGCCCTGATCCTGCAATTGGATCCATGCAAGTAGACCACTGCACCATCCTGCAGTTGGCTCTATAGGGGAGAAGAACTGTAATACTTAGAGCACTAGCCTGGAACTTGGAAGACCTAGGTTCAAGACCCTGTTCTGCCAGACTCCCAGTGTGACCTTGGGCAAGTTACTTAGCCTCTCTGCCTCAGGTCCCCATCTGTAAAATGTGAATAATAGCACTTCCCTCTCTCATGTTGGGGGCAAGGGGGATGCAAGGATAAATACATTAAGGATTGTGAAATGCTCAGATACTATGGTAATAGGGGGGTATAGAAGTACTTCAGCTAAATATGCTTTTGTTTGGATAAATAAAGCACTTAGCTCTATGGATAAAAAGCACTGGATAGAAGTTAAGTGCTTTCCAAAAGTTAAGCATTGGTAGCCCTCTTTATGGAGACAGAAACACAGAGGCAGGCAATGGCAAAGTGACTGGGACAAAGCCACAAAAGTCAAGTAGGGCCAGGTACAGAATCCAAGCTGCCTAACTCACAACTCAGTGCCCAAAGCTGGGGGGAGGGGGGGAAGGGGCTGGGGAGGGCGGCGGCGCAGGGGGAACCATACCTGTGACAGGATCAATTTCATATAGTCCGCAATATGCATCTGCCACAAACAGGGTATTATTTGGCCCAACTCTGATGCCAAGGGGTCTCCCGCAGGTGGGCTCATCTTCCCTGGTTCCTTTTGAGACAATTTTACAGCTGTTTTATAGGCAGAGCAGTTTGTATATAAAGGTATTGAAGCCACTCCAGAAAAGAAAGCTCAAATATAACAAGACTATATTGCCAGCTCCCCACCACCACCCCCACCCTTATAAATGTATCATGCTCTCATTTTTCCAACGGGAAATGAATTTTAGTGACGAATGAATCAGAGCTGCTCGAAGGTTAGCGTTAACCCTGCCCTCTATTGACTGGCCTAGCAAAAAGCATACCTACCCTAGTTAGGGGTGATGAATATTTTCCGAATTTTTTGTTTTGACAGAAGTTTGGAATTTTGATTAAACAAATATTGACACAGAAAGTGGCTGTTCTCAAAAATGTTTGACTTTTTTTAGTCAGAAAACCCCAAACCAAAAGTACTCTGGTTTTCTGATAAAAAGTCAAATTTCTGCTGTAAATTAATAAGAAACAAAAGACTCTCCCTCAACCAGCCCTAACCTCAATACTTCTGACAGCTAACAGAAATCCTCCTTTAGAACAGGCAGTAAAGAGCTGTGTTTTCAAGCCAGATATTTAGCACTACTGCCTTTGCTGTATCTACATGGCTTAGCCATTGACTATAGTGATTTCATATGCATATACAGTTGAAATCATTACAGTTACCATTATAAATTCTACTAACTCACCTACTATATTAGCTGACAAAGCATGGCACTAGTATTGTGTTAGTAATAACTGGTATTTACTTAGTCACCTTCAAACAACACTGAAAAGGTTGTGGACAACAAAAAAGGAGTGTGCCAGAGGATACTTGGCACACGCCTCAAGTTTCCCTTCTAATAAAAGATGGAGGAAAACTATTACAAGCAAGTAACACTATCTATTTTATTAAACTTGTTTTTCAAAAATGTCCACAAGGTGGTTGCTGCTGTTTAATGTTTATCCTGGGACCTCTTCTACTTATTTACTCTAACAGCAATGATACCTGGAAATATCTCAATCACTGTTTGAGTCATCTCTCCATCTACCGCAGAAGTAACAACATTTGTTTGCTAAAACTCCATAGATAATGTCAACTAGATAGTAGCACAACAGTAATAGTGAAGGATCTATGCAGAGAGATTCCATTAAGATTAACAGTGGGTATTGAGCTTTGGGAGAGTTTAAATGCACTTCGAAACATCCCCCAAACATCCTGGCACAGGCTGGAAAACAGCTGCCTGATTATTCTTTGGGGTGTGTTTTTAGTCCTTAGTTTTACTATGAAAGGAAATTATATTTTGGGCCAGATCCTTATGTGGTATAAACTGACAACTCTATTGATGTATATTGACATACACCTGTACCCCGATATAACGCGACATGATATAACACAAATTCGGATATAATGCAGTAAACCAGTGCTCCAGGGGGTGGCGGGGCTGCGCACTCCGGTGGCTCAAAGCAAGTTCGCTATAACGCGGTTTCACCTATAACACGGTAAGATTTTTTGGCTCCCCGAGGACAGCGTTATATCGGGGTAGAGGTGTAGCTTCACTGACGGCAATGGAGCTGTGCCATTTACACCAGCGGAGGATCTGGCCTGATGCATGATAAAGTGATGTAGAAAGGCTAAACCAAACAAAAGCAAGGGTATTCAGCAAAAGGGCTGTAATGCCATCCTTCACCACACTGCACCCAGATATTGCAGAGAATTCCCACTTGTCTTTTGTATGGGTATGTCTACACTGCAGTCAGGATAGCGCACATCAATCAAATCCATCTTTGATGGAGCTAGCTCACTAAAAGTAACAATTTAACCGCGGCAGAATAGGCTAACTGCCCAAATACAATCCCCCTGGGATTCCAGCCTGTACCACTGCTCTTTTTTAGCACGCTAGCTCAATCAAAGCTAGTTTGAATATACATACGTAGGCTGCAATTGCACCTCCTTACTGCAGTGTAGACATGCCCTAAAACTGGTCCCCAGCCCCCACCCCCAAGTACAGCATTGGGAGATAAAGTTTGTTTTAAACCTAACTCTGAACTCCCTTAAGATTGGGGGTTTAACTCAGACTCTCAGAGCCCTGCTTACAAATTAAGCACTTTAAAGTAGGCACTACAGTACATTTAGGTAACATGCAACTAGCCCAATTACCAAAAAAAAAAAAAAAAGGGGGGGGGGCGGATTTTAAATTCACAAATGCATGCCTCACCCAACATGTAATTGTGCAATTGTATGCCTTACTGAACATGCAATTGTATGCCTCTAATCTGGGTCTATTTTATATGATGGGTATCAGATTTTTAATAAATACAGGGAAAAGGTAACAAGGAAAAAATAATTACAGTAATTACAATCTGATCACCGTCATCTTGCTTAATATATAGCAATTCTAATTTATGCAACTCTTTCCGCATTCCTCCTTCAAACAATGTGTCCTATTCACCCAAAAGAAGGGGAAAAGATGAAAGCTTGTTTAACTGATGGAGACAAGATATCTTAGCTACACCTAAATATTTGTGTCTCCAAATCTCAAACTCTTCAGAGATTACAAAAAAATCACATCTATAAAACTCTGAAATAGTTAACATTCACAGTATAAAGTTCCTTTAATCCTGAAGTCTATCTAAGTTCTTCACAAACTGCATGCAGCATTACTGAGATGCAAATACATTTGGGAAGGATGATAGCAAGCAGGTGGATAACTGGCAAAGCATAGCCTTCATAACAGAGTAGAGAAGAAACTCTGTCCAGGGGAGCCACAGGGCAAACTGTTATTTGTTTTTACACAATCTTTATAAAAGAATTAACACATATAATCTCTAATGGTAAAAAAGGCCAAGCAAGACCTGCATCTTTCATATAGCTTCTGAAATAGCTGCAGATTAAGCTATATGGAACTCTCACTTCTCTGCCTTGAATGAGAGAAGAACTGAACCTTTTGCCTATGGTTCCAAGATATTTTCTCTCTTCTCAAGTTTCTATAGATTGAGAGCTAGCTCGTGCCATTTTGGTATATCCCAGAGTAAGGGGAGGAGCTCCAATGCCCCAAGGGAGCACAATGAGGCATCTCCCCCCTGAAAATCACTGGTATACAGGTAAGCATGCTCACTACTACACCTTCAAGGGGCACAACCCACTCTCCCAAATGGGGCAGAGGGTTTCAGAGCATGGTCCAACCTCCTCGCTGCCTCTTTTGCTGTCATACACCCCAGGGAGATGGAACAGTGCAATCCTTCAGTTTCCCCAACCACAAAGAATGCAGTACTGCCTGCACTACATACAGGCTGCATGAAGTTGAGCAGATGAGCAGGACAAAGGGATAATCCATGCTCCTGGGATTCCCCCAGCCCACACCCCTACTCAAGAGCCACATGCCATCTTGTCTTGTATTAAAGAAGGGCAGATCTAATTTGTCATCATGGTCAAAGCTCTCTCACCAGGTATTACAGAAGCATTTGAATGCTCTTAAATAAGTCTTACTGTACCTATGCAAGCAGCTACACATGGACATGAAATCTGACAGCCAAACCATAAATGCATGTGAAACCAGGAAAGCATAGCCCCAAGCTTGCCTAGGCCAGCTGTGCTCTCTCTGGCTATGTCTATACGGCAAAAATCAGAAGTGAAATAGACTATTGATGCCGGGCTACAGCAATACTATACTAATGCTTACACTATGCTGCAGCTGCATTACTGTTGTAAACAAGTATCGACAGGTGCAAGGGATGTTAACCAAGATTTTCAGATCTAGAAACCTAGTTAGGCTTTTGAACTGAAGAGGCCTCACTAACAAAGGTTATAAATATATACAGCTTCCACTAACTTTGTGAAAGATCATGAGAGAGGCATATTGTCATGTACATATTGTTAATATTCTCATGAACGTTAGTTTAACATGTTGGGGTACATGACATTCAATGAGAAATCATCAGGTTTGCATAGGTACAACGTAGCCTATGAAATCAAGAAAATATTGAGCATACATGTCAACTAAGCATGGACATGTTACTGTCGTCTAAAATCCAGCTACTGCACACGTGCACTATGCGGTGAAATATGTGAAGATGTGCACCTGCAAGAGAGAGTAAGATTGAATGCTAACTTATTAATCATTACAAAATTATCCCATGGATTTTCAACTGAATGATAAAAGTGTGTAATGGTCAGGAATCATTATTTACTTACTGCATGGACCATGGCCAAGTCTGGCTAACGTTTTTATTTCCCCATCTTCAATTTTTAGAATCTTTCCATCAGCTGTACCAGTAAACAGCACATCTGCATAAACAAATAGTATGATTAGCTTGGCTACAAAACTGCCATAATATACCAAATCTTTTTATAAAGATGTAGCACAAATGTCAGCATTGAGCCCACATTCCTCCTGCACAAAACTAATGCACTTCGAACACATTTAGTTAAAGATAAATTCTTTCCTATTTATTCTTGTACTTCAACTGAAGTGAGTGGAGAGAGTGTCCAGGCAATTCAATCATTCAACTAGCTAAGTTGGATTCATTCAGATAACAAGGAGGAGTTGAGTCTCAGACCAGTTCGCTGGTTTGAATCTGACCATGGACATTAGTGATGGTTCTGTGGCCTCATCTCAGTGAGCAGATTTCCACATCACCAAAAAAAGAATCAGACACCACCATATAAGTCACCCTTGTTACTAGTTTCAACAGGGAAGCCACCAACTGAATTATCCTCTCATGCTAGAAATGGTTCCTTCAGGTCTGAAGCACTCAAGCAGGGATGTTTATTATACTGATACTGCTTAGGCTGTACCTGATCTGTGAAAAGATTACTTCAGTTCAAGGGATGAATCCAGCACTAAGTCATCCAAAACCAAAAATGTTGCCAAGTCAACATTTTGATGCCAAGTCAAAAGACAGCAATGGGACAAATTAGTTCTTAATACGCCATGAGCTCAAGCCCCTCTCTGAACTTTGCCATCGTTCTTAAGAAGTACATAGATGGTGGGTTAGAAGAATTGCTAAACTGTTTGGGCTTTTAAACCTCCAGTTTAGGTGCTTGAAAGTGTAATGATTTACTCCAAAACTGTAAGAGGAAAAACTATTTTGATCTTCAAGGAAGGAACAGCTTCTATTTCCTAGAAAAGTTCTAAACTTCCAGCCAGGTCAAGAGGTTTCAGCCATCTGAAATCCAGTAATCTTCCTGCAACCACCACCTAAAGAATAGAATCTGAAAGACTAACTAATTGAGAAGCAGCAGACAGCATCCATACTTTGACTAAACACTTCAACACACATTTGTGGAGACAGGCAGTAGTAGCAGAAATTAGAGAATGAAGGACTGGGGAGGGATAGCTCAATGGTTTGAGCATTGGCCTGCTAAACCCAGGGTTGTGAGTTCAATCCTTGAGGGGGCCACTTAGGGATCTGGGGCAAAATCACTACTTGGTCCTGCTAGTGAAGGCAGGGGGCTGGACTCCATGACCTTTCAGGGTCCCTTCCAGTTCTATGAGATAGGTATTTCTAGGACTTTGGTAACGATTTACTGGGCACTTTCCTGATAAGGTTAAGGATAACTAGGGCTTTAATATATCTTTCTAGTTAACCAGGAAACATGGCAGCAAGAACTGAGCTAAACATACTGTTACTAATCAATTCCTGCCTTTAAATGAAACTGCAGAGAGACTGTCTTGGATAGAAAACTGCAGCTCCAGCTCTTTGTTTACCGTTAGCATTGAAACGCACAAAGATCTGATTCTATGGCTAGGCCTGAATCTCACCACTTTCAGGGCACACTGCAAAAATCCACCTGTCACAAAGGTACTTTCCTAAGAAATGGGCACAGTGCCTCCAACTCCACTTGAGTCTGGCCCTTCTGATAAGAAGCTGCTCAGTAGGAGACACTGTGGAGCTATTAGGGGCTTTCTATGTAATGGGACAAATTTATTTAAAAGCACCTCCAACGGTTGTATACAGCAATAATAAAATTCAATGTTTAGGCATCTGATTTACCATTAAATACAATTTATTGACAGTATGTTTTATCTTATTTAAATAAAGCTTAATACTCTGAGAAACTCAATTACATAATCATACGGGTGGATATTTAAAAAGGCTCTATAACCACTGAGACCTAGTTAAAAAATTACTACAAGTGAATATCAGAACAATAGTTTCTACAGTTAGGACCTTGATGTCATTAAAGGCCATGTTCCAGAAGGGTATGGATTTCTTGTGAGACCTAAATGACTTACTCCTGGGAAAGAGGCTACATGGAGATATGTAGCTCTGAGTTGGTGGTTGCTGACCCAAAACAATGTTAAATTGCAGACACGTGGAAGCCTGCACAATTTGGTATCCAAGAGATATGTGGCTAAATCAAACTCTTAGCAAAGAAGCAATAGTGAAAAAGCCACCCTGAATCCCTACAGTTTTCCAGTGCTTACCACCAATATTGGCAATGGATTCGGGTCCAATAAGTTGGTTTTCAAATATCCTCTCTGCTTGTCGCAACTTAATATTTGGCTCTAACACACCGGTCAGGAGGGGAGGTTCTTTGAAGCTGTAAAATCAAAATGCAGGTCTCATGATTTTATCACAGAATAGGTACAAAGTCAAATGCTCTTGAGCTAAAAGTTGAGCAATTTTTCCAGGTTGCCAACTAGACTGCAAACATGACAGCTGTTTTTGAAACAGTATATTTCATTTTCCTGGACATCAACAGACTCCTCTGATGCAATAGATCAGCTCTAGCCTGCATCAAGTCTTAGGAAATAAGAGTTTTACAACACTAGCGTCTCGATGTTCATTTAAATACAAGTCAGTTTCAAAGATGTGGTTCAGCAGTCTTAAATAGCTGAAATAAAATTCAATTCAATGTTGCTACTTAGCTAGTTGATAAACTACTGTCCCAGTTATTATGGCCCCAAACCTTCAACTGGATCCATGCAGATGGATGCTTGAGCCCACACAGATCTGACAGTAGGTTTGATGCCAGTAGGAGAGAATTCATCCTAGAGAATTATATTCTATACGCCTGAAAGAGCCTTAATAATTGTGACAAACACCTCACTTCAACCCTGATTCTGTGCTTATTTACACATGTGAGTAGTCTCCCCACTGAACGTACATGCGTAGTTATGTAACGGCCGCAATCTTGGCCAACACCAGGGTCTTAACCAGGATCTCCACAGCTAAAAGTCTCTGAGCTAAAGAGCTATGCTTTCTGCCTGGGACCATAACAGACCCTCAGCCTCTGTAGATTGGGAACAGAGGGGGCCAAGTAACACACACTGACCAGTAGGTTACATTTACTTACATGAATAAGCTTTGAAGCATTGGAGCCTAGAAGCCTGACTGATGTGACTAGTAGCAACTGGGAAGGTAGAGAATTCCAATTTCTGTTAAAATAACCTAGATTCATGTAAGTACAGCATTAGCAGAGCAGTGGTACTTAGTTTGGCTTTGAGGGTGTTTTTTTAAAAATCTAGTAAACAAGTTTGCAGAATATGAGCCTAAGAATATTGCTATCTGATCCATTGGGGGGGGGAGGGGGGTCTGCTGTGTTCAATGTGGTTCCCCACTGACTTCAGTAAAACTCCATGCAGGCATAAGGGTTCCCTGCAGCAGATCCAACTGCTGGATTACAGCCTTGGATTGTAGCACTTTGGGACACAGACTGTGGCCTTTGTATGTATTTATATAGTGCTTACAACAATGGGACCCCCAACCCTGCTTCTGCACACTACTGCTTGATATTAAACAAAATATATAAAAACGCCATGAAATTGAGTCCCACCCCCGGCTGTCACCTTCAGGCACGGGGTGAGGGGAGAACGGCTGCAGCTGTGAGCCCCGCGTGGCTGTCGGTACCCCCACTTCAGTTGGTGCAAGCGCTCCCGGTGAGGGGACACACCACCGACAGAAGGAGGATAGTGCAGACACCAAGAGCTGATTGAATTACTATGGTGGCTGTAGGTCGACCTAAATTTAGTCTACCTAATTTTGAAGTGTAAATTAGCCCTCAGTAACTTCATAGAAATTGACTAAATTTTATCCACCAACATAAAATCAGCATTAAAAAAAGTTACCTTGCAATAAAATTCAGTTAAAACAAAACACAGCTCACCTCAGAGGTTGAGGGTCTATTGGACATTCCAGGAAAACTATTGCTCCAAGCAAGGGAATAATTAGAGAGACAGCCAAAATCATGAAGGTCACACGGAACACCTTGCTGCTGTAAGTACTGCCACCACACAAAAACAAACAAGTTAGAATTAGAGCATAAACACAACTTTAAGATTTTAAGAATTCTCATTACAAAATTTTGTTTTTGAAAAGTCCACTTCTTTCTGCTTTCACCCCCACTACATACATACACTTCTCTTCATGCTCAACCCCCTGCTAAATCATGTAGTTAGCATAAAATCAGGTCTGTCATCTGTTTGACTACAGTATTATATGTATACAATGTATCATAACTAGAGTAATCCATGCATTAGAAATACATATGGATAGACTATCATCTACCTTCTAAATTAACTTTGAATCCAGTCTGGAAACTCCCATTCCAGTAACTAATATTGCTGCCAAGAATAAGTTACCTCAAGTAACTGGAACAAAAGAGATATTGAAGTACTTTAAAGAAACACTTCCTTAATTTAAGGAGACTTATCTTTAAACTCATAACATAGGGGTGTGGTGTTCCCCTCTGGTGTTATCTGGACAGGTGATCTGCTAGGTCACTCCAATCTTTGACTCTGGGACCCAGCCTTACCCTGCTGTGAGAACCCCCACTCCGGGGCTGTTCATGCACAGCCTCTGGCATGTAAGCTGCTCCTAGCTACTTGCAACCGAATGACACTAGCCAGTATCTCCAGTCCCAGACACAACCCTAGGAACTTCCATCTTGCAGTGGCCAGTTATGCCTGCTGAACACTGCAAGTTTATACCATTTCGTCAATTTAACAAAGAAATTGATATGCACCAGGCTTGTTATTCCCCAGGGAAGCCTCTGACATACTTCAAACCAAACGCACTACTTCAGGTAGAATAAACAAACAGATTTATTAACTATGAAAGATCGATTTTAAGTGATAAGTCAAAGCATAACGAGTCAAATTTGTTCATATGAAATAAAAGCAAAACGCATTCTAAGCTGATCTTAACACTTTCATTGCCCTTACAAACTTAGATGCTTCTCACCACAGACTGGCTGGTTGCTCTTCAGCCAGGCTCTCCCCCTAGATCAGCACTTCAGTCGCTTGGTGTGGTGTCTGTAGATGTAGGTGGGAGAGAGCATGGAAAACGTCTCTCGCTTTTATCATGTCCTTTCTTCCCTGTTGGCTTTGACCCCCCTCCCCTTTCAGAGTCAGGTGAGCATTACCTCATTGCAGTTCCAAACTGACCAAAGGAAGGTGGGTGACTCACTTGAGAGTCTAACAGATTCTTTTGTTGATGCCTAGGCCAGTGTCTTTTGTTCCTGTGAGGCTGGGCTGGGCTTGGCTTGTCCCATATCTGCCCTGATGAGGTGTGAACTACCTCTTTGCTCTTGGAGAGTTTTTGCCTGGGCTTATTTTAAACCAGGAGGATAAGTTTACAGCCTCATAACTACATACATGAAATTATAACCTATAACATTATTGTAACAATTACTATAACATCACTATAACAACCATGCTCAGTGCATCATGAGCCTTCTGAAGACACCCAACATGACAAACTTTGCACTGGATACCACACAATCATTTTATAAAGATGAACATGAGGGTGTAGTGTGTTCCCCCAAGGTACTGAGCGTCACAAGGGTGACTACGAATAAACCCTTCAATTAGGGTGACCAGATAGCAAGTGTGAAAAATCAGGACAGCGGGTGGGGGGTAATAGAAGCCTATATAGGAAAAAGCCCCAAATATCGGTACTGTCCCTATAAAATCGGGACATCTGGTCACCCTACCTTCAATTCACCCATGCAGGACACAATATCCATCAAAACATGAAACAAGACACTGAACTCTAAAGTAACAAGTCTAAAACTGAGAATGTGTGAACAGCAAGCTGATCATGCCACTCGGAAAACAATACAGATATAGTACCTTCCCAAACCTGGTTGCAGAATTTCACCCTGGGAGTACAACAGACTTCCGGTAGATATAGTAAGGCAGCCCATCTGCGGATAGTAGCCTGTGTTCTCCATATTTACCATGAGAACCGTGTTCCTCACTCTTGAAAAAGATCATGATCGTGACACTCTGTTGCTCTCTGAAGTTGGCCAGAACTCTTCCTTGGAGTTCAAAGGTGTAAAAGCCAAGAATTATCCCCAAGTGTCAACCGAGAAAATTCAAGACTGAGTACAATGACCCTGACAGGTCCCTCAAATCCTGAAATGGATTAGATTTTACACATTTACATGGCCCAGCTAGGGAGGAAAATATATACTGCTTTTCTGTGGAGGCACACCAGGCACAACCTTCCTCGATGCAAACAGGGTCATCTTTCGGGAATGGTTCTTGCATTCCTTGTTTTTGACTGTAACAAGCCCAAAGACACAGACTGAGCTTCCAGAGAAGAGAAATGCAAGGATTTTTGGAGCATTTATGGTTTGAATTGGAAAGGCGGCCACTGAGACTTTCAGCTGCTCTCTAAAATATCCATTGGCATATACCCGATCTCCTTGCAGTATCAATTAAACCAACAGCAATAGTACCTTGCGATGGCATGCATTAATCCTTGGAACCTTTCCAAGGTATTGTCCTTGATCAGCCAATCATCCAAATAGGGGAGAAATGTGTGTCGCCGCCCTGTGTACAAATATCACTGTCACCACTAGGCAGTTAGCACGTACACAAGGTGCTGACACCAGGTAGTCTTTGGGATTATTAGTGCTGTTCCCTATGTGAAAAATCTAAGTAGAACTGGATTTGTTCCTATTTGTGTGTAAGCATTCACAAATTTGAGCAGGCAGCTGGTCATATTCCTTTTGCAGAGGCATGACTGTTGGCAACCCAGTTCTGACTGCAACTGACAGGATCTATTGTTGTGTTGAGCCTGGCCACTCTAGGCAGGCGCTGCCTGGTAGCTGCTCATTCAGAATGGGCACAGCACATAGCAGGCCTTTCCAGGTGGTGTTGCACATACTGAGCTGTAGCCAGCAGACTACTTGTGGTAGCGCTGAGCCAGACTGAGTCCATGATACTTGGCACAAGGCTGCCCCAAGGCAGCAGACAGAGATCAGGCCAAATGTGCTATTATCACTGCTTTGGTTGTTAATCACAGAATCATAGAATATCAGGTTTGGAAGGGACCTCAGGAGGTCATCTAGTCCAACCCCCTGGACAAAGCAGGGCCAATCCCCAGACAGATTTTTGCCCCAGATCCCTAAATGGCCCACTCAATGATTGAACTCACAACCCTGGGTTTAGCAGGCCAATGCTCAAACCACTGAGCTATCTAGTGCTCTTCCACAGTTCAGATGCTTTCCAAGAGGACCACCCTATGGGTGTCCTCCTCCTGCCAGTTATCTTCTGCATTTTAAAACCATTCATCTGAAGCTATGTGTTATTGGTAACAATTGCTCCGCTCCCCCCCTCCTGTGCACCTACCTGCACCAAGCCCCTCATACTTCTGGGTAACTCAGGGAGTTACAATGGCATTCCCCATACCAGCTCCTCCATCTTCCTCAGCTGCACTACAGCTGCAAGCTCCATACCCAAACAACACCACCTAAACTGAGCCATTCTGGGAGCTGCCTTAAACCAATTCCTTCATCTCCTCCAAGTCAAGCATCTGCTTGCCCTGTAACAATCACCATGTTTAGAACTTGCACCTCAGAAGCTCCAACACCAGCAGCCTCGGAATTGAAAGGTGGGAGCAGAGAATAAGAGGGAGACAGGGGTCCTGATTGAAGTTGGCCTCTTAACTCTACATCTCTATACATCAGTTAACCACGTTTCACATCTCTTATCTACTGCGTCTCAAAAGATAAAGGCTCAATATCTTCAGAACTGTCAGAAATTACTCTGAGCCAAGAGCTTCAACCAAAACCTCTTTATAACAGCTGAAAACTACTTAAAAAAAAGTGAGCATCAGAGAGAAATCTGAAACTCAGCTGCTGAAGCCTGCTTAAACGTCAGTTAAATCTTGCTTTCCAGGGTAAAGGTTACATTTCTGACCCCAACTAAACAATGGACAAAAGACAAAGAAAGGGTGCAAAAAGGACTTGAAACTTCACATTCCAAGCCAGCAAGCTACTGGCCCTGTGCAGGTTTTTTTGGTTCCTCGAGCTGCCAGGGCGCCGCTAAAAATCCCTTTTCAAAAAATATATATAAAAAGACAGAATACAGACAACTTCCTATATTCCAAACAGTGGGCAATAAGGTGAATCACTGGAGTTAAAATTTACTAGTTTTGATAAGCAAGATGTGAATCCTTAGATAAGATTAGACCTCAAGAAGCCAACATATCTGGAATCCAGCTCTAGAATCCTAAAGGACAGATAAGGTCTCCAGCAAGCAGCACAGTAATGGCCCCTCTTTCTGACTGAAGAGGCAGAGAGATACTTCTAGACGCAGGGAAAAAAGTTCAGACAGAATCTGATGGGTGCAAGGTTCTGCTGTGTCCTAACCTCCAATACTGCCTAGCCGGATAGGTGCTGAATGGGACTGGAAATGATTTTGCTAAAGGCAGTGCAGCTTCACTCCTTTTTCCAACAAAACTCTTAGTTGTCTACTAATTTAAAAAAAAAACTACTTGTTTTGGGAGGTGAGCTAATTTATACTTGCCATCTAAGATAAAAGCAAAATACAAAACACACCCCTTTTGTAATTGGTGGGCAGAGTACATATCCACAAACATCCCAGACTAGTCAAGCTAGATCTACAACTCAGATGTTGGAAAAAAAAATACATGCAACTCTCTACTGTTGCTTTTTTGTTACACATTGTTGGTTGAAAAAAAATCAGTGTGTCTGTTTTTCTTTATATTAAGATCACTTGCGCTCAAGAGCTCTCCATAAGTGTATCCTATCACATTACTGAAAACAGTAAATTTTATTTTAAAATAAGGACGGAGAGCCCTGGCAGATGGCTCCTTTGTACCAAGCCAGGAAGAGGGGGATGCTGAAGCTGGCTCATTATCTTGGTGCAGGAAGTATCAAGACAGGTTACCAAAGCAACCATCCCTAATATTTCTTCCATTTCAGAACAGTGTCAAGACAGGAGGAGGGAGATTGGTGCAACAAGTGGTCCCAGCCACTGGACTAGTGCAGGACATATCAAGGCAGGAAAAAGAAGTTGTCAAAGTAACTGAGCCTGGCTGGCACCTCCGGATACCTGGAAAAACTGGTTAAACAACCAGTCCTTGCAGCCACATCCTCTTCGGCCAGGAAGTGTTGAGGCAGCAAAGCTTGCTGAACCTGACAGAAGATGTGCCACATGTACCTTAGAGGTGTATACCCTCAGGCTGAAGGATCAGAGCTCCTAAATAGAGAAGCATGGCGGCCAGGTATACTATTGGGCAATACACAAACAAAGCCACCCGTGGCAACTACTTCCTTCTGATGAACCTGAATGACAAAGGAAAAAGGAAAAATAATTTGCTAGACGTCAGGATGAAAAGAAACAGAAAACAAATATAATCCAAGGCTGTGCAAATCACCAACTGCCAAAACCAAAACAAAAAACAATTAAAAAAGGTAGAAAGTAAAAACGGCCACAATCACATTAATCAATTATAACTATTACCATTAGAAATGTGCAGTTTATTCCATGGTTATGCAGATTTACATGAAGCTTACTGAATTAAAAAAAGAGGATACTGGTAGTTTAAAATGGAATCCTTTAATCTAATTGTGTTGAAATAACATTTAAAGCTATTGCATTATATAGCCTAAACGTAAGTAATTACTGTAAATTTACACTGCTGCAAAACAGAAATCCAGTACAGAGCACCAAAGAATTGAATATATCTGTGCAACCTCAAAACAGTCAATAGGACAACACAAGTACAATCAAAAGCAGAACTTGGCCCACAGAAATGCATGAGTAACTCTGGCCTGGTTAATGTGTATTTGTGTTGTTTCAAAAATAGGTTTTGGCATAAAAGTCTCAAAAGCACAAAATAGTACTGCTCAATTAAAAACCTCTTCTGCCAGAGAAATCTGTTAGATGTATAAAATACGGGAAAAGCCCACCACCTTTAGACTCTGATTATCCAATCCAAACATAGAGTGAAAGTCTGATGTTCCCTGGTACCTAAAGCAAGTGCGATGTTGACCAAGAAAAACACCAACATTAAGAGATGTCGCAAAAAGGGAAATAGCTGTAGCATAAATATTATTTACTGCAGAAGGGATCTAGGGATGAGGGGAGTGAAGTGCCAGGAGAGGCCTAAGAAACAAGAGATCTGAAACACTCCACCAGGCCAATGCCACCTGTACCCCCTAGATAGAGCTCTTCAGTGTCCAGCCATCCCTTTTCATGTAAAGACCCCAGACACCCAAGCACGAGCACCCCACAGTGTACCCCAAGCACCTCCTCCCTCCCACTACTGCCCCCAGTCACTAACTCCACGCACAGTGTGCCCCAACCCCCCTTTTCAGTGCACTAAAAGTGAACTATGCCCCACTCACCCCCTCCCCCTCCCTCAGCAAGGTCAGCTCTCCCCCCCCCTCAGCTCTTCCTCCTTCCCCTCCCCCCACCTACTCACCTTAGCTCTTCCTCCCTCCCCACCATGCGCCCCCTCCTACTGACCTCCCAGCCCTCAGCAAGGTCAGCTCTTCCTCCCTCCCCTCCTCCTCACCTCAGCTCTTCCTCCCTTCCCCCCCCCCCCCCCCCCCCCCCCC
>NC_048300.1:2390320-2422794 GCF_013100865.1 Trachemys scripta elegans | reverse complement strand
CTCTCCCCATATAGCGATCAGATCCAGTACCTCCCGTAGGGTCCATGCTGGTGCTCTTTTTCGATTATCGGCCTGCATGGTTACCTGTGCTGATGAGCTGAGCTATCTGTGGTCACCTGTGCTCTCCACGCTCGACAAACAGGAAATGAAATTCAAATGTTCGCAGGGCTTTTCCTGTCTACTTGGCCAGTGCATCCGAGTTCAGATTGCTGTCCAGAGCGGTCACAATGGTGCACTGTGGGACAGCTCCCGGAGGCCAATACCATCGAATTGCGGCCACGCTAACCCTAATTCGAAATGACAATATCGATTTTGGCGCTACTTCGCTCGTCGGGGTGGAGTACAGAAATCGATTTTAAGAGCCCTTTAATTCGAAATAAATGGCTTCGTTGTGTGGATGGGTGCAGGGTTAATTCGATTTAACGCTGCTAAATCCGAATTAAAGTCATAGTGTAGACCAGGCCAAAGGGAGCCCCACATTGGAATATCCTACAGCTTGGTTGTTAGAGCCCTTTCCTGAGAGGTAGGATTTGAACAGGGGTCTTCCTTCTCCCCTGCTAGCAGAGAAAGGGGAATTAAACTTGGGTCCTCCACATTCTAGGTAAAAGATATAAGGTGGGTGCTGTTCCTTCCTCCTCCACAGTGCCGTAACAAGGGCGAGGGGCACAGAAAAAAGATGTCAGTGCGTTTGTCTGCAGACACAACAAGTCATTCGAGTAATCGAGTTCTAGTATTCCCAGTGAGCACACACTTATTATATATTAGGATTTCTCGGATCCGCTTAAGACCCACCAAATGGTGAGTGCCTTTGTTTATCATTCCTTATTTCTTATGGAGATCACAGATTGGGAATCTGCGATTTCTATAATATATTAATTTTGTTTAATTTTTAGACCAATTCAATACATTTATTTATGTATTTTTAATTTTTGTTCCAGTCTATTGTACAAGACCCTGCATTATGAATAGTATGAATTCTAAATGTCTGAGTGGGGCAGAATACCGTAAACGACAAAAACATGCTACAGTAGAAAATGAAAAAATGACAATGGGGAAATGGCTAGTGAAAAATGCATCAAACAATGGGAATATGCCAATAGCTGACATCTCTGATGTCATAAGTTCAGCACCACTATCTAATAGCAACAAAGAGAATTATACAACTTCAGAAAATATTGTTGCTATCGACCAGCAATTGGATTGTGAGGTTACAACGTCACCTTCAGTATCGATTACTGACAATGATGAGACACTAGACACCTTCGATATCATGACTAAAACTAATGTGAACGGCCGCGATCAGCAACGTAATTCCTCTGCAAGGCAAATCATTGAAATCAATTTTAACGATCCACCATCTTGGCCCTGTATAAACGATAAAATAAGATGCCACCTTATTGAACATGGACCTGACCAGGGAAAATCTGCAGATTTCCGTGAATCAACATCGGAAGAGGGAAGAAAATTTTCAGGAGACTGGTTTTTTAAAAAGCTTTTTAATGGTGAAACCGTAGAGCGTAATTTGCTTATTTACTCGGAAACTAGTAAGTCCATTTTTTGTTTTCCATGCATGTTATTCGATCAGCGCTTTACCAAACCTAATATTGCAAATCAGAAAGTAGGATTTAATGATTGGTTGAATTTTCATGTTCCACAATACAGTTTAAATTTTTCCAATCATTGTGAAAATTTCTGTAAATGGAAATCCTTACAAAAGAGATTATTAAGCGGAGAATGTTGATGATGCACTACAAAAAGCTACTGAAACTGATAAACAAAAATGGAGACAAATTTTTAAATTATTCTTGATGCTGTGATGTTTTGTACCAAAAACAATTTACCACTTAGAGGATCATGTAGCAGTATAGAAAACCCTAATTCAGGAATATTTCTTAATCTATTGGAATTTATAAGTCATTATGATGTTCAACTAAAACAGCATATCGTAACTCACAAAAAAGGTTCAGTGAATTATTTTTCACCAGCTATACAAAATGAATTTATTGGCTTACTAGCAAACCAAGTTTGTAATGAAATTATATCCAAAATTAAAAAAGCTAAATATTATTCTATCCTTCTGGACTGCACATCAGACATATCTCATCGAGAGCAAATGTCCCAGATTATGAGATACAATTCCGTTATCAATTCTCACGTATCTATAGAAGAAAGTTTCATAGACTTCATTGAAATCAAAGAAAAAATGGGAAGTGGATTAGCCGAAGAAATAATAAAGAAGCTCGAAAATGATGGGCTTGATCTTCAAAACGCAAGAGGCCAAGGCTATGATAATGGCGCAAATATGTCAGGTGTGTACAAAGGCATCAAAGCTGTCATTTTGCAAAAAAATAGTGAATTTTGTACCGTGTTCAGCCCATTGTCTAAATTTAGTTGGAGTACGTAACCATAAATTCTTCTACGGTTTCATTCTTTGCCACTGTACAAAAGTTATACACATTTTTTTCTCATTCAACCAGTCACTGGGATATTTTAATGGGTATGTTAAAAGTATCACTAAATGGTCATGCTGATACTAGATGGTCATCAAGAGCTAATGCAATTGAAGCCTTAAATTCGCAGATTACAGAAGTGAAAAAGGCTCTAAAAAATGTCGCTGTTGCATCGAAATGTCCAGAAGACGTATCAACAGCTAATAGCCTTCTTAAAAATATTAATTATGAATGTTTTTGCATGTCATCCATATGGTGCAATATCCTAACTCATATTGACAGAGTGAATAAAGCCCTACAAGCAAAAGGCGTCACTGTTTCTCGGGCTTGTAAAATGATCAACAGATTACAAAATATTTTACAAGAGATGTGTGAAAGCGATAACGATATGGTCAATATTTTTACAGATTGTAAAAAAAAGGCTGAAAATATAGAAATACCAGCAGAATTTATTGAATCCAGAAAGCGAAAAGTAAAAAGGCAGCAACTTTGAGTGTGCAGACGTATCTTCTAATTTATCAGCTGAACAATCTTTCAAAGTACAAATAAAAAACGTATTTGATACCATAATAGTTGAGTTAAATTGGAGATATGAAACTTTAAATGAGATATTCTGATTTTGATTTTCTTTCGAAAATTGTCCACTTGTTAAAATGGACACTACTATTCTTCAAAAAGCAGTAGTGGATTTAAGTCTCAAATATGACAGCGATTTGAATGCCTCTGAAATTTCGTCAGATTCAGAGTTTTAAACATCAGGCGTTAGCGTTGTTTCCAAACATTTCATGCGCAACTGGTTTGGACCTTCTCCAACTAATTCATTAATATAATTTGGCCGAATCTTATCCAAATTTAGAAATTGCATTAAGAATATTTCTCTGCTTGCCAGTAACTGTGGCTTCTTGCGAAAGAAGCTTCAGTAAGCTCAAATTAATTAAAAACTACCTTCGAGCAACCAGAGGTCAGGAGAGATTAACAAATATGTCCATTTTGTCAATAGAACGTGAAATAGTGAATAATAATTTTGATGCAATTATCGATGAATTTGCCTCATTAAAAGCGAAAAAGTACAAGTTTGAAAAATAAATCGTTAATCGTATCTGATATGGTTCTACAACTAAATTTTATTTGTGATTATTTAAATAGTATGTTACATGCACTATGATGCACACCTTATATGTATTAGTTGATATTGTACGCTGAACTTATGATTAAAATAAATGTTCTATTATCGTTATTATTCTTGTTATTTACGTATTTTTCTTTCTTTTTTTTTTTTTTACAAAGTAACTACTATGATATTATATGGAGGGGGTAGGGCACAATTTTATATTCTTGCCTCGGGTGCAAAAATAGCTAGTTACGGCTCTGCTCCTCCATGTGGATTTTGGGTGGGACTTGAGCTAGTAGGTGTGCTCAGAAGCTCAAGCTCTAGGGTGCCTAAGTTGCATGCAATGCCTATCTTCCCTTGGTTAGTGAATCACTCTGGGGCTTAGGGAGGCAGTAGTGTGAAAGCCCCAGGAAACTTTTACAGCAGAAAGTTAGGTGCCGAGTGAGATTTAGGTGCCTACAGGTGCAGGCAGCAGCCAAGCACGAGTTTTGTGGCTTGCAGTGGTGTGTAAAACTGGGACTTAGGTGCCTAAACTTCAGAGCTAGGTGCTTACATTGCTTTGATCACACCCAATAATTGTCAGGACAACTACGGCCCTGATCCTACACCTTTACAGTCCATGAGAACTTTGCCATTGACTTCACTGAGCAGAGGCTCAAGCTGTTAGTGAGAGAAACCTGGATAATGGAGAACTTTTGTACAGACATTCTGGTCAGGTGTCAACTGAACCGTGCAAATTAATCTCAGAAAGCTGGCTGGCCCATAAAGACTTTATTCCAGAGATCTTCACTGTATTGTGAAACTTGTTGTACCCACTAGATGGCACTAATAAGCTGTACTGATGGGATAAAATAACCCTGTCAAGCCATTGGCTGATTTCTTGGCTACAAAGGAATACTCGGTATAAAGGATCACAGTCTATACAGGAGGACTGAAATTCTGGCTGTGTTTAAGCCAATGGGAAAAGTCCCATTCACTTCAAGGAGGGGGGCTGAATTTCACCCCAGGTGCGTTAGATGAATAAGACCTGGCAAGAGGCTCCCTCACTTTTTCAAATAAAGGCAGACAACGTTTGTAAATTTCTGCACCAAAAGTCTTATTGGACTTTGGTGGTACCCTCATTTATAAATGAACGGCTTACGGCCCTTGGCAAGTACCTGAACTTTCCCCTGGTGCCTTTGGTACACAGTGCTTGCTGCAAAAGGGTGGATTTATGAGCACTGGGTCTACTGATGACCTCCAATGTCTGTAGTTTCCCATTAGTGTGGCCAACCTGTTGCAGATTGAGATCTGAGTTAAAGACATCTTACCAGGTGTTTCAGCAAAAAGATGCAAACAATGCTCACCAAAAGCCTGGCATAGCAGTTTGCAAGGTATAGAGGCACTACAAAACTCAAGGGTGGTAGGCAATGCCCTTTCACCTAATGTAGACAAGGCCTCAACTTAGCTCGTTAGTCTCCCAACACACAGTGCATGCTCAAAAAAGCTGACTGACAATATAGCACAACACAAGCTCCCTTTCTACTCTGTAACTTTATCTAATTCCTGGGGCCTGATTTCCCACTGCCTAGCACAGCAGTTCTCAAACGGGGGGGGACCACTCAGGGGATCACAATGTTATGTTATAAACGCTTCACCTCCAGCATTTATAATAGTGTTAAATATTGTAAAAGTGTTTTTAATTTATAAGGGTGGTTGCACTCAGAGGCTTGCAGTGTGAAAGGGGTCAACAGTACAGAAGTTTGAGAACCACTGGCCTAGCACCATGAGTTGTCATTCGCACCAGTGCAAGTACATGGGAAAAGCCCCTCTGAGGTAGTAGCATTTTACACCCATGCTATGCTTGCTTTGCACAGATGTAAATGATGACCCAAAGTGCAAGGCAGGAGGGAGGGAGGCCTCTTGTGTCCTTTTTCTCTCTCCCTTTCCACTGCATTTTGTTTCCTTCCATTCTTCCCCGGTTCCTCCTGGCTACTTTGTTCACAAGCTGCCTTTGTTTCCTCACTACTCGTGTTGATTTCCTCTTGCACCTTCTTACACCATTGCAAGCACTGAGCTACAGAAGATTAAGAATGGACAGCTCCTTTGCTCCCCCTGCCATGTGACAGCAAGGTCCTGCTTTTCAGCAGACATTCCTAGTAAGGTTGCTCTAAGGCTGTGCATTTCTAGTATTTCATTACCCTGGGTGGAGATGGATGGCAGGAGAGAGATCACTTGATCATTACCTGTTAGGTTCACTCCCTCTGGGGCACCTGGCATTGGCCACTGTTGGAAGACAGGATACTGGGCTGGATGGACCTTTGGTCTGACTCAGTCTGGACAATTATGTACCCTACGGAGGGAAGATTGGAGATGTCTACACTGGAGCTGGATGTGTAATGTACAGCTAAGGCACACACAACGGTGCTAGCTCTGCTTGAGCTAGCATGCTAAAAATTAAAAAGGCCCCTGGTGATGGGAGAAGCTAACTGCTCCAAATACCTTCCTGTCTGAGCAGAGGGGGTAGTCCAGCCAGCTGCTTGTGCTGCTGCAGCTACACGTCTATTTTTAGTGTGTGAGCTCGATCGGCACGATGCAGGTATGTCTGCCTGAGCTGGCAATTACACCTCCAGCTCCCGTGTAAACGTATCCTTAGTTTCCTGCTTTCTTTCAGCTTTCTCAATTCCCTTAGAAGCCCTCAATCTGACCAAGAGGTTTTACGACTGCTACAGCGTTAAAACTTCATTGGCTCCTTCTCCGTCCTTGGGAATGAGGTGGCGATTTCTATAAAAAAATAGAATGCAGGGGTGTGGTGGTAGCCAAGGCATTGTTAATCATCCTGAAGCAAAGTTTAACTTTTAGATGTTTAGATCAATAAGAAAGCAAGCGCCAGAAAGGTGAAAGGTCCATACCAACCAGGTTTTAGCATGTATTGACAATCTATTAACATACTTCTGAACACTATAATTTTGATAATGTTCAAGGAGAAGGGACTTTGCTCAGGAGAATGCAAATGGGATATGGAGCCTTTCACCATTTTTGGTTTGAATTCAGTCAGCACTGGATAGTGACTGTAGGTTGACTGAGTTATGGGATTTCAGCCTAGTTCCTAGTAAACATCTGTCCACAGAAATAAACGCCACAGCAAGTGGCAGATCCTTCCTTTCTTGTACTAATCTGGCTCCCATTACATCTCACAATCTTTAGTATATTTATCTTCACTGCACCCCTGTGAGGTAGGGAAGTACTATAAGCCCCATTTTATAGATGGGAAACTGAGGCACAGAGAGACCAAGTGCCTGTGACCCAGCCTGAGTGGTAGTTACTTGGAAACTGTAATCTATACAAATCATTTATTAATAGCTCCAAAAGTCACCTATTATATACCCCTGATTAGTGCTCCTCAAAAGTAGTAGTACTAGATTACAGGCTGCTTAGAGATGCCTTTTGCCTTGTGTTTACACACTGCATGGTGATACCAAGGCCATGCTCAGGCCTGTGACTAACATCCTCACACTCAAGAGAGGACTGGCAAGAAAAAAACTGACTTTTTGAATCTGAAAAGTTAAGTTACTTCTCAGGGTTACAGTTAAATAACAAATTCATGGCTGAAACCAGGATGTAACTTGCTACTATACCCATAATGGCTACTGTAATAACCCAGAATAGCAGGGGAGGTGTGAGCTGAAGACACAGAGACTCGCCCATTATACTGTACTGAGAAATTGTGCCAGGAAATGAATCACCAGGTCAGCTAAAGCACAAAACACAGTAAGGAGGGGTTTCAGAGTAACAGCCGTGTTATGCATCCGAAGAAGTGGGCTGTAGTCCACGAAAGCTTATGCTCTAATAAATGTTAGTCTCTAAGGTGCCACAAGTACTCCTGTTCTTCTTTTAGTAAGGAGGGGAAATACATTTTAACTCTTGAGAGCAGCTCACATTTTCAAGGTGATGCTTGTCAGAATGGATGTAGGAGCATTCATGAGCTGCAAATGTGTTTGGATGCTTGTCCAAGTGAGTTTGCTGAGGGGGCAGTTGCATTCTTTGGGGGGGGAGGGGGCAGTTAACAACATGCTACATACTCATCTGTATTAGCTGAATGGTGTTATTAATCTGGTAGTCTAAGGCTTAAATAAAATCTTCACTGGACTTTAGGAGACAAGGAAGGCCCTTTGCAGAGATGTGCTATCTGTACTCTTGACATTTGCAGATAGTACTCAGCACCTGGCAAAATACTACCTCACTTTCATCCGCTAAAGCAGGAGGTCTCAAACTGTGGGTCAGAACCCCCTCAGGGGGTCGCGAGCTGTCAGCCTTCACTCCAAACCCCACTTTGCCTCCAGCATTTATAATGGTGTTAAATATATTTAAAAGTGTTTTTAATTTATCCAGGGGGTCGCACTCAGAGGCTTGCTGTGTGAAAGTTTGTACAAAAGTTTGTGAACCACTGTGCTAAAGCATGACTTTTGGATAGATGCAAATTCTCTTGAGATTGAACATTCCCTCCCATTCTCCAAAAAGTCAGTTTTCGTCTTTTTCATTTGTGCATCTCACTTTGCAACTTGTGATACCATCTGAGTTCGCAGTGATGCAGCTCTATGGCTGAGTTGCCCGAAGAAATTAACAATGAAAACTGCCTAGAAATTTAATTGAAGAGACAAGTGGGTAAAAAAAATCTCAGAAATAGGATTCAAACTAGATTGCTCTTTGTAATGTGTTGTACCTGCCTAGGGGACCACTATCGAAATAATTCAGTTTGTTTCTTCATTAGGAAGAAACAGTGCAGCCCAGAACCCCCCTTTCTGTAGCTCTGTTTTGTGATGGGAGTTTTACAATACAAATGCAGTGCTTCTTAATGGGTTATTGTTCAGTGAGAAGAGTCTTAAGTAAACCTGAACAATTTTGGCACTGTGTTTGAATCCAAGAGTGAGATTTAACTCATCTTGATCTAGGAAATTCCTTTGATTTTGAAAAGTAAACCATGTGTAAACAAATCACAATAATCAGTAAAGGCAGATTTGAGTCTACGGAGCTGAATAAACCCATACCTCAAAAACTTTAAGGGATAGGTGGTTTATGTCAAGGCTAAGGTGCATAAGCTATGCCTGGCATTGAAAAGAAGACACACTGTATATAGGGACAAGGATTTCTTTTAATGAAAATCTGAATACATATATTATTCCAGAGTCCAGTTTTAAGGCACTTGTGCCCAGATCTGCACAGGTATATAGGCTCTGGTGCCTAAATACCTGTGAGGATCTGGATCCTGGTCAAAAAACAAGTTTTTACTTAAACCATATGATTACAAGAAAACAAAAAAATAGAAGTTCAAGGTGCTTTGTTAATTTGTTTTATATTTATATCCCACATCTACAAAACAATGACCTTAAATAAAATTAAGAGAATCATGGCCTATGTCCACAGTATTTAACAAACATGCATATCCACAGAGGAGGGAAAAGGCAATATGGCTAAAAGTCATAGGTGGGGACAAGTGGAGTAATGAAACAATGTGCATGTTAGACATGTACACAAATCTATACAGAAAGCATTTGGTTCACTACAAGACTGTGGCAATAGACAAAGAGAATTTGTAGTCAATGCAAAATCTTATTTCCCTTTTTAAAATTTCCTAGTAGCCCTTCAGTTAAAAAAAGAGTATAAAGGTAATTCAGGATGCTATATCAGCTGCAGGAAAGGCAAATGTGATCTGGAAAATACAATTTCACAAGCTAATGTTGGCCAATAAGATGTTTGAAAGATTCCATTACCTTTGCTTTTGTTCTTCATTAATGAAGCCAACGTCAGTAAATCTGTTCCGCCCCTCCTCCCCTCCTTCAAATGTTTTGCATATCTCTAGCTCCTACGTGACCAGCTTGGGTGAGTAGCAATTTCAAGAGGAGGAAGGCCTATGGCTATTTGGAAGCTTCATACCCTCCAACGTTCCAAGGAAAGAAATAAGTACATTTTAAGCCACACGGCCAAGTCCCTATGAACCCCTAATGATTTCAGTGGGGCTTGTGAATGTGCCTGCCTGCCTGCCTGCCTGCCTGCCTGCCTGCCTGCCAAGAACAGCTTTCAGAGCGGAGCCTCAAGAGTGTTCAGTGAGTGACTCTTCTGGGGAGGACTATGGTCCCTCATCCTCGAAGATGTTTCATTAATGTCTTACTACATGAGTGCCTGCAAGCTAGAATGTACATTTTTAATTAGGCACCAAGATAGTGGTGAAGTACATAATAGTAAGTGCAAAACACAATTCAACCTTACTTTGGGGCTGCAGCCAGTGCCTCCATAATCTAATAGGAGATCAGAAAAAAATATTGGTACTTTACCTATTAGTAGGAAAGTTTCATCTTGGCAAAGTCATCTATGAGCATATTTCATTTCTTGCACGACGCAAAAGTAGCAGTCCTGAGCCCTGCCAAACTGAGGTTCCCTCAAAGCAGCAATACCTACTTGACACGTTTTCAACAGCTTGACTAACTTATGGAAATCATTGCCAAGAAGAAGAGGCGCTGAGGATTCACAGTTAATTGCAATACCCACTGGGCATGAAGTCTTCTGATCTTGCTTAATTGGTTACTTTTTAAAATGGTTTTAGTAGAGTTAAGTATCAGAGGGGTAGCCGTGTTAGTCTGAATCTGTAAAAAGCAACAGAGGGTCCTGTGGCACCTTTGAGACTAACAGAAGTACTGGGAGCATAAGCTTTCGTGGGTAAGAACCTCACTTCTTCAGATGCAAACTTGCATCTGAAGAAGTGAGGTTCTTACCCACGAAAGCTTATGCTCCCAGTACTTCTGTTAGTCTCAAAGGTGCCACAGGACCCTCTGTTGCTTTTTAGTAGAGTTGTTTACATGACTTTAGAAATTCACAAGGTTTCTGGCTCATTATGGCTGAAATACGAGAGTATGTACATACTTTGTATGCTATCACTACATAAGGGTTATTGCTATGAATTTGGCCCCTTCTGGACTGAACAGTTACATGAATAAATCTGTAACCTTTGTATCAGCTAAGTTCCATTAGTACTTTTATGTTAAGACACACATTCTATACGAACAGAAGATATGGCTTTGCCCCACTCACTCACCAGAGCAGATGATGAATGAAGAGACTATAGCCCCAAACCAGCAAACCCTTACCCACATACTTAACTTTACTCACTTGTGTCATCTCAGACAGACTGCTCAGGTGAGCAAAGAAGTGCGTGTGAGAGTGTTTACAGTATCAACGCTCCTGTTGGAAAGTTGAGGTTACTCCAATACAAAAAGTCCATTATTCCCACAACATAGTAAATAGTTTCATTGCTTTTATGTGACTTGTGCAGTCCTCATAAAAGGTTGTTTTTCTTTCCCAACATCAATCTTCATTACTTTGGAGGCAATTTTACAATTGTTTGAACAAGTGAGTCTGTCCACTCTGTAAAAAGCATTTCTGAATGTTTTCTGTTTGAAGAGCACTTTAATGGTTTTGTTTAATGGTGGTGGAAGAAAAATAGGATGGGCATCTCATGGAGTTTTAATAGCCTTCTAACTACAAACTTGTAAGGGAGAGAACTTCTGGATCTATGGTCCTGGGACACCACAGGACCCCCGCATGGATCTAAGGGGATTACAAGGGAATGGGGAGGGGGGCTCACACTGCTATTTTTGCACAGGACTGTGCAATGCACTGGAGTGATATGGAGGAAGCTCTGAGGATTTTCCATGGAAGAGGAGGATCCTGCCTATGGTATTTCATTAATACTGCAGCCCCTCGTGACAATAAAAATGACAGATTAATCTAATATACATATGTACAAAGGTCACTCTCCTCTGTAAAGAATGCAACACAGGCAAAGTGTGATCTAAGAACGCATATGTCTGAGGAGTCAGATTATACACAAACAGTTTGAGGTTTGCTTCCATGTTTAGTCACCTGGCATCAGACTCTTTTATGGCTCAAGAGCTCATAGCTACCCTCTCTCTGGGCTATTGCTTTAATACAGACAGATAAAATATGCAATTTTGCCTGCAACTCAGGTTCTGATTACTTACTCTGATCCTGGGCCAAATGCTGCAGCTCTCTGAAGCCCATAAAGTTTAGCCTGAGTTTGGTTTGCAGTAGGATTGCAAGTTTTGGCTCAATGACTCCAAATGGTGCACAGTAGTGTAGAAATTACTGTGGCAATCACTTAACTATTTGATGTAGCTACTGCTTGCGAAGCACTGACCCATGCCCATAGAGAGGATGATCAGGCCCAATTACGGTACCAATCGAGTATATTCTAACCTCCTAATCCCCAAAAAGCAGCAGGGAAATCTTTTTGTACCAATCAGTCCACTTCCAGGTTAACACTCCTGAATGCCTGTGGCCAAGGTAACATACAAATTAAACAGTAATAATGTAAACTTTAAATCGTTATAAAAGACAATGAATATTTTTCTACAACTATTTTCTGTTCCCCTTATTTTTTCCCTATCCTATCCTAATTATTTTCCTTAAGTAGTTTAAAAGTGATTTTCCTTCCCCTTGTTCCCAGTGCAACAAAGCTCTAATCACACATCTTGCAGAGAGTTCTTTCAATGGGAGTAGAATGGAAAGACAATGTAGCATCACTGTAGCATTAGAAAGGGAGGGGTACTCCTAAAGCATGGTTTTAATCTATTAAATTTATTAGCTACTGACCAGGAAAAAAGTTAGAGACAAGCTTTCATGCTACACAGAGCTCTATCTGTCTGTTTGACTCTGTCTCTTCCACCAACAGATGTTGGTCCAATAAAAGATATTGCCTCTTTCATATCCTGGGACCAACATAGCTACACCACCACTGCGGACAAGGAAAATTATTGTCTATTCAGGAAGCCCATGCATGGAGTCTGCATCCCCTGCCAGTAAAATTCAGCAGGGGTGGGCCCTGTGTCCACATGTGAAGAGGATATTTGGAAGTGGGGAAGCCATTCCCTTCCTGCAGGAGAAAGGCGGGGGTGCTTAGCAAGTCATGTCAGCACCAAGATGGCAGCAAGAGAATTACACCTCTCACATCACCCCCACTGCTACCATACCTGAGCCCCCGTGAGGCAGGGAAGCACAATCGTCCCCGTTTTGCAGACGAGGCTCTGGGCACAGGGCGGTGAAGTGCCTCACCCAAGATCACACAGAATTCATTACAGTGCAACAACTCCCAGATGTCACTCACTTTTTCTGTTCTTCAAAAGTGAGAGACCCTCAGTGCTACTGAGCTGTTGTGGGGCTGTTCACCCCACACCACTTAAGGTGGCTACTTAACCAAGTAAGCTGCACCTGAGAGGAGACCTGGGCTTGACTGACAAGCACTCATTGAATATGGCGTCCACCTAGGCAGGAGTGTGCAGGGGGCTTGTATAAAGCCAGGAAATGAGGTGCCGCAGTGTGGAGGTCTGCAGTCACTCTCCGGGAGCAGAGAGGTGGTGAGGAGGAAACCCAGGGGTGGAGCGGAAGCCCTGGGATGCTGATCCTGACCCTGAAGGAAGGGCTTACCCAGAGAATGAAGAAGAAAGCCTGTGGAAGGGGGAGTAGGAAACGGCAGCAGGGGATGGAGCTGTGCAGACGTTGGCTGCTGCTGATAGGGTTCCTGGCTGGAACCTGGAGTATCACCCAGGTTCCCCTACCAGCCACTGGGAAAGTGACAGCCTGGAATGGCATCCAGACAGCTGGTCCAGTGAGACTTTGTTACCCCACAAGGAGAAAACTAGTGCCCTGAGCAGAGCACCAAGCAACAAAGAGGAAGCACTGCTACAATTAGAGAGCAAGAGGGGCTGCAGCGCAAGCGAAGGAAGGAAGGAAGGGGAGGTCAGACCAGGCAGAGCTACTCCACAGATGCAGCCACAAGGGGACACCCCAGCGGTGAGTGAACTCTGGTACAAGCCTGTTCCTTAAGGGTTTCAAAATATCCTAGGGCTGTTTCAATGTTCCATCCCTGCTCCATTAGGGAACAGGCTTGTTTAAAGTTGTGCAATGCTCCCTTATAATGTCGTTTGGCTGCCTGCTCTGTCTACTGCTTGTAGGATTCTCTGGAAGAGCAGCGACTTTACAAGGGAGCATTGCACAACTTCCTCTTCTCCACCTCCTCCCGCTCCCTCCCAGAGCTTCCCCTGCCGCCAACCAGCTGTTAGGACTTTCTGGGAGGCTGGGGGAGGAGCAGGGACACCGCGCTCAGGGGAAGGAGATGGCGTGACAGGGGGAGCTTCACTGCTGGTGGGTGCAGAGCACCTGTTAATTTTTCACAGTCAACCGGGACTGAACTCTGCCAGCATTCAGGAGGCTGGAGGGGAGGGGAGAAGAGTTTCACAAACATCATTGCTGAGTATAGTATTAAATTGTTTGTTTAAAACTTATACCTGTATTAAATTGCTTGTTTAAAATTGTTTAAAGGGTATTCTGTTTATGTATATAATGCCTTTGTCTGGCAAAACAAAATGTCCTTGGGAACCTAACTCCCCATTTACATTAAATCTTATGGGAAAATTGGATTTGTTTAACATCGTTTTGCTTAAAGTCGCATTTTTCAGGAACATAACTACAATGCTAAGTGAGGAGTTACTGTACTGGATTTCAAGTCCTGTCTCAGCCACAGACTCCTTGTGTGATCTTGCTTCTGTTCTTTCCTTTTCCCCAGTTACAAGGTGCTGGACTGGGGGCCTGAGGGGCACTGGTGGAAAGAGAGATGTAGTTGCTGTAAAATGTAGAATAAGTGACAGCTGCAGGCTCCATCCCTGTCCAGCTGGGACATGAGGCAACATGGGCTTAGAGGCGGCTAATCAGCTCCAGATTCAGATGGGAGCTGAGATCCATGTTACCTAGAAGGGAGTAGGTGCTGATCTTCAGAGGTATTTAGGTGCTTCAATGCCACTGATTTCAATGGGAGTTAGGGACCTAAAGACCATTGAGGATCTGGGCCTAGGTTCGTTGAGTTTGGGGAAGGAAAGGGAAAGGCAAAGGCTGGGATCCTTTGGACCCCAGATTGACTGTTTTGAGCCACGTGTGGTGAGGCCTAAAACCATGATCAGGCACCAAAGCAACTGTAATGAAAAGAATATGGCTACTTGATCTGTGGTCCATTTCACAAATCGTGCACATGCAGTATACAGCAGTGCTAAAAAGACACCACTGTTGCAGCTACCTGAGCTGGGATAACCAAGTTAGATTTAAGTTGTGGCTTCCCCATCACTGGATGTGTTTAAGAACAGGTTGGACAAACCCCTATGAGGGAAGGTCTAGCATGGTCCTGCCTCAGGGCAGGGGGCTGGACTTGATGACTCTTCAAGGTCCCTTCCAGCCCATTTCTATGATTCTAAGTGAAATGAAAAATTGAAGATCTGGGTTCTCTGACTGTTCTCCAAAATGGCAAAATGTATTATATAATCTCTCCCCGTGAGTGTCTGGGAGCAGAGGGTGAAAGTATTGCTTCAAGCATTAAAAACATCACCTACCTCAACAGTCAGAAACAGTTTACTAGCTGTTTATTTTTAATGCAGCTAGTGGAAACCTAAAAAGGCTGCTTTCCCTAAAAATAGTGTGAAAACACTTAGTTTTGGCAAATTCAGTCAGGCACTTGTTCAGAAGGTTCTTAACATGTGATGCTTCACAGTGTGTATTCCATGGTTTCCAAGGAAAGAGAAGGCAGCTGTATACCATGGTCGATGATAGATTATAGTATGTTGTGAGAGGAATCATCATTTTGTTCTCTTAGGAGTGAGCAGAATTTGATGATAGTCCATGAAAGAGCAAAATTATCTGGATGGTTGTTTATGTTCCTCTGAATTTCTTTTGGAAAGAGACTCAAGGCTTTCCTATGAAGATGCAGACTGCTCGGTTTTGTATTTCTGGTAGGCATCTAGTATTTCTGCGACGATGCTTGGATCATCCAGCGTGGTGACATCTCCCAAATCACTGGATTGGTCAGCAACAATTTTCTTCAGCACCCTTCTCATAATTTTCCCGGATCGCGTTTTCGGAAGGCGTTTCACTACCTGAAGAGAAGGACAAATACACTTGCCTTAGAACTTTGATCCTGATGAAACTATTTGAGTGAACCCAGCCTTGAAATGATCCCACTGCATATCCCTAGTGAGATTCCTGGGCACTGTTTAAGAGCAAGGCATGGTGGTCACAGTCCAGGAAGAAGGAATATGGTGATGTTTATTTTTTTATTAGTTTTTAACGGATTTTTCTCCTTTCTTTTTCCAGTTTTGGCCCAATGGGAGATGCTAGGTGCTCAGCACTTTTGAAAATCAGGCTATTTATTCAGGTGCTAAACTACAGAATTAGAAGCCTACCCATAGGCACCTGTGTCTAGAAATCTTGGCCTGAGCACTCACATAAATCTCAACGTGGCTTACAAAAGCAGGTAGGTATCATCATCCCTATTCGTAGATGTGGAATCTAATGCCCGGAACAGTTAAGCCACCTGCTCCGGGTCACATAATACTCTAAGTCAGTGGCAGAGCCAGAAATACATCTCAGGTCTCCTAATTCCCAGTCCCACGTCCTATCCACTGTAGTCCGCTACCTCCTATGTACAGGCAAGGGTTAATGTTAACTGATAAGGTCATAGGAAAGGCCATAGCAATGGACCTGAAGGGTTACTATTTGTCTACACTGGCAATTGAACGACAAAAGTTTTGCCGGTGACAAGTGCCAGTGTGAACAGAGCTTTGTTGGCAGGGCGCAAACGCCGCTCTTTGGGGGTGGAAGTTTTAGGTCAGCAAGAGGGCCGACAAATAGCGGCTACACTGCGTGACTTTTAGTGGCACAGCCATGTCGCTAAAAGCTGTGTAATGTAGACATAGCCTTTGTCTGGCTTCTGTAGGATAGCTCCTTTGCACAGACCGGCCACGCAACCTGCCATACGACTGCTCTGTTTTTGGATATATATGCCAAAAACAGGCCAGTGGGTAAGAAAACTGAAGAGTATTAACTGCTAATCTGTAGGGAAAGGGAGCAGTATGATCAGCCATGGACTTTACTCTGGGACTATCTGGGAATCCTGGGAACACCTGATGGCTCTGGGAGTAAGTCTTCCAATGCCTGGGTGAGATGAGCATCAGTTGGTGGTGCAAAGTATGCGTCACTTCATCTTGGGTTGTACTACAACCGTAGCTTTGCTCTTGTATGTTCCAACCTTTCCCTTAAATTTTGATTTTTTTTTTAAAACACGGGGATATTCCATATACCTCTGTATTCCCATCAGTGCACCCCTCATTCTGATGAACTGTACTGTGGGTCTAGCAGACACAGAGGCATATGAACGCAGCAGGGATGCTGTATTAAGATGGAGGTAGAAAATATCAGACATTTTAAGCAACTTGGCTGTTTGTACATGCTTTAAACAGGAGGGGCCAGATCCCCCCGGGCCAGAACTCTGCTTAATGTGGTTTGGAGGCGGAAGTAGAAAAGCTGGTTTCTTTGTGCGCTCCAAATTCCTTGGGTTGGTGCAGTCCTTGGCATAAGTAGAACAGCCTCAGGGCTACTCTAAATTGTACACCGCTGCAGTAGCCCCCCAGGAGAATGCTTTGCAACCAAGGATTCCCAGGTGCACTAGCACTCCAGCCATCCCCCTTTTCCTGCAGCCATGCCTTTGATATACTCCCGACACCAGAGCCTGGAGGAGTGGCTTAGGGCTGCTATGCCAGTTCTGCACTACAGAGGAATTCCTCATCTATCTGGGGAACCTGGCTTTAAGGCTGCTCTGCCAGGGAGGAACAAAGCAGCGTTCCTGGGGGCAGGATCAGGCCTGTTAAGTGGGTTACAGACAAGATGTCTTGCAATGGTGGCCCCCAGACACCTACCAGAACGTGATCAGGCACAGCATACTTTGCAATCTTGGAAGCAACTATAGATCTGAGCTCTTCTTTAACGCGTTCTGTATGAGCTGTGTCTTCTTTTAACACTATGAAAGCAAAGGCACCTGGAAGGGAGGTAAACAGAGGGCGTGTACTGCACATTAAATCATGGTTGGGAAAGGCATTCATTTCAGTTGGACTGCGTGCATAGGTGCTGTTTCAACTGTCAGGGTTAGGGTCTGCCTTGCTCATTCTGAGTAATACCTCACGCTGCAGGTGCCTCCAAGAATACCAGCAGCTTATTTACACAGTAGTGGTGAGTAAGGATGGCAGAATCAGGTCCTTAACGATTCATGTGCCTTGTTCGGAGTCCCTGGACCAGATTCTGATCTCAGTTACAGTGATGGTAAATCTGGAGTAACTCCACTGAAGTCACCAAGCATAACTGAGATTAGAATCTGACCCATGGAGGTCAGGGTTCTGGATCCTGTTTCAAATTATTTTCTTGAGAACAAACCTTTATTTTCATTTACTGAAATGGAGTCAAACACTACAGTAAAACACTATCCCCTTATAATGATAAGGGTTTAAGGGTTTGTCTACACAGGGACAGCCAGGAAAATTAATCCAAATTAGCTAAAGATGTGAATTTGAACTAGATTACTTAAACCGAATTAAATCCCTCTGTGAACACCCTCATTTGGAATAAAAGTGGCCTTAATTTGGTTTAGCTTAATTCAATTCCAAAGTGAATTAAGCAAAACCAAGTTAAAGTCACTTTAATTTTGAATAACAGCATCCACACAGCGATTTAATGTAATATAATTAACCTACTTCAAATTCACACCTTTAGTTGTTTCAGATTAATTTTCCTAAATGTTCCTGTGTAGACAAGCTCTTAAATAATTTCTCCCTCCCCACAAACTACGAAATTAATGCACAGTGAAGTTCCTTCACTTAATCCTTAACTCATCTTTTTGTGTCTCGGTGTATGGGACATAAGACTCATAAGGGGAATCTGGTATCTAAGATCCCTGCACCCCATAAGCATGAGTTATGGAAGCATTGCTATTCTACTGGCCCAGATTTAGTTTCACTTACAGGGATGCAGCTCCCATTAACTTTAAGGAAGAGTATGACTTAGGTCTGAGTCCATGCTACAGACGTATATCAGTACGACTATGTCACTCAGGGGTGTGAAAAATCCACACCCCCAAACGACGTAGTTATACCGACCTAACCCCCAGTGTAGACAGCACTATGTCAACAGGAGAGCTTCTCCCATGAGCTTAGAGTGTCTTCATTAAGGCGCTACATTAGTACAGCTGTGCTGATGCAGCATTTTAAGTGTTGACTTGCCTTTAGAACAAAAAGGGTCCCAATGATGTTATGCCAGTATCTTAACAAGGGGCTCCCACAAATATTTTCTCCTTCAGTCTGCGATAAGCTTCCTGGGGCAGAGATCACAGATGAGGAAAGGAGATGGTATCCAATTCTTTTTTAAATAAATAAAAAAAGGCTTTCTCTGAGTTAAATAAGCAATGGTGATTGAATTCCAGCAAGAATAAGATTGGTCTGGTCCTTACCTTCATTAGCTGGGGTAGGGAAAACTGAAGAGAGAGATTTGAAGGTCGCAAGATTCAGGGTCTGGTGCTTGTCAGTTCTAGAGCCCCCCACTGAGAATGCCTATCCCTACGCCTTCTGCAGGCTTCCCTCTGGAGACTTCAAACTTTAATGTCTCTGTTGACATCAGCTGTCACAGTGAGGTGCTGAGAGAAAGCTGGTCTTTGATTAGCTAGGTTCTCCCGTTAAGGGCTTTAAGTATCAAGAGCGGATCGTTGAAATGGATCCAGAAGTGCACAGGGAGTGAGCAGAGAACGAAGTATCAGTGTGATGTATTGAACTAGCCAATCTCCCTTTCAAACTGCCTGCTGCTCTGTGTACTGGCTTGGCAGAAAGTTGAGGGAAAGGTTACAAAGGAAATTAGCCATCTGTATATTTCCATCAAGGACACTATTTTACACACTTACCTTCTCCTTTGATCTCATGGGGGTAACCAATCACAGCTGTTTCAGGTACAGCGGGATGTTCATCCTTTAAAAAAAAAATGTAGCAAAATATAACAGCCCCCTATTTCAGGCCATGTTAGGTATGTCTACACTGTAATTAGATATCTGCGGCTGGCCCATGCCAGCTGACTCAAGCTCAAGGGGCTGCAGGTAAGGGCTGTTTAATTCTGGTGTGGACATTCAGGCTCGGGTCCCCACACATCGCAGGACCCAAGCCCAAATGTCTACACCACAATTAAACAGCCCATTAGCCCAAGCCTGAGTCAGTTGGCACATGCCAGCTGCGGGTTTTTAATTGCAGTGTAGACATACCCGTAGTGTACAAGAGCCTATGCAAGCTCTTCTAGGAATTGCAACAAGTTGCTAACTGTGTGTGAAGTTCTTAATACCTTTCCTACTTTTCTGAGCTTTGTGTAAGTGCACAGTACCAAAAGGTCAACTTCTGCATAAGAACGGCCACACTGGGTCAGACCAAAGGTCCATCTAGCGCAGTATCCTGTCTTCCAACAGTGGCCAATGCCAGGTGCCCCAGAGGGAATGAACAGAACAGGGAATCACCAAGTGATCCATCCTCTGTCTCCCATTCCCAGCTTCTGGCAAACAAAGGCTAGGGACACCATCCCTGCCAATAGCCATTGATGGACCTATCCTCCATGAATTTATCTAGTTCTTTTTTTAACCCTATTATAGACTTGCCACATTAATGCTGTGCTTAATGAAATTAACAGGAACCATGTGTGCCTGTCTCAAAGCAGCATTTAACCCATTAGTTCTGGTTCAAAAGGGCCCTGTTTTTAAACAGCTGAATAGTATTTTCTGACATCCCTTTTGGCTAATAAGAATAAATCCAGAAAAAAATGCATTCTATGTATACTTGGGATTAGCCCCTATGCAGCCAACCACTACCAGTGACTGGAGCAGCTGCACTGCTACAAACCCCAAGTACAGACGAAGCTGTGGGTTGCACTAACTCAGCCTCTCCTTGCTGGAAATGAGCTTTTCTTGCCTACACCTTCATTGATGCAGCCCCATTCACTGCTGATCCGCAAGTACAGTCAAGGCCTTGAGCTTCATTCTCCACCGCTTTGCACTTTGGGTAGTCGTCTACACCAAACCAAGTGCAAAGCATCTTTCTTATACCCACTTTTCACTTGTGTAAATCTGTGCAGAAGGTACAGGACCAGGCAGTGGAGAATTGGGCCTCAATCTTCCAACAGATGGAAGAGGCACTGCCAGGCTGAATCTAGATCTTTATGATTTATTATATGGCTTCAGAATACAGACTTATTCTGCCCATGATTCATAGTTAATATTGACAGTCTTTCTACACTGATAGAGCAGTTCATGTGTACAGGCGGATAGAGCATATATTCATCGTAAACCAAAAATGGGTTATGCTATTTTAAATTTGATTAAAATACGGAAGAAATCTTTCTCTTAGCTGGGCTTCTCTGAAAAGCAACCTGCATGACAATATATAGTTGTAATCATATTAGGTCTTCAAAAAGCTATCATCAAAAGTTTGCACTAATGTCGCTAAGAGAGTTATTTGTAGATACGATATTACAATCATTCCTGCAATGTAAAGATGATTTTGGTTTATCAAATTTCACATCTGATTAATGTTTGCAAGTGAGGCACATAATATGCAAATAAACGCTCAGGTCAAGCTGTATATAGAACTGCTTTGAGAGACGGTCTGTTCAGTTCTGTGGCTACCATGACCTCTCATCTAGATGATGGGCCAATCCTCAGCTGCTGTAAATTGCCTTTACTCCATATTTAATGTTGGAGAAGGTTACAAAACATGCTCAAGTAGTGTAGATAGGCCTGAGCCACAAAGCTGAGAAAAAAACATTAACTCAATCAAAGCTACTGGTGGGAGAAGCTAGAGGGAAGTTTTGAAGCCTCCACCATCCAAATGTAAAACTGCAACGGTATGAAGTCACAGATGTATCTTGAAGAGATGAAATACGATTTAGATCTTATCAGTTCAAACAAAGGAATTGCATGTAGCCCTTCACTTTGATATCCTCTATAAAAACTATCTTACCCCTGAATGAGCTTCATCCATATGCCCTTCCATGGTTTACATAACAAGATTGTTTTCTTCAGCATAATTACTGCCTTGTGTACTTAGTATCAAGGGTGTGTGTAGGTGAAACCGATACGAGAAAGATTCAGTGGCAGCAATGTTAACTCTTACACATAAACCGATGGGCTAGATCTTCCGGCGATGTACAGTACCACAACTCCTTTCAAGTACCTGGAACACTTCTGATTTTTACCAACTGAGGATCTGGCCCCATGCATGAAAAGCTTTTCTGGGGTATTGAAAATTACCATGGCATCTTCAATCTCCGCAGTTCCAAGCCTGTGACCGCTGATATTTATGACATCATCCATCCGCCCTGTTATTTGGTAATACCCCTCTGAGGATCTATAGGCACCATCCCCTGTGAAATAATAACCTGTAGCAACAAAGAACACCATCCCCTGTGATCAACAGCAGTTAGTATAATAATTCATTATCAGTATTTGTGGTTATTATTTTTATTATTACTGTATACTTTTAGCCCCTTTCAATCACAGATCTCTAAGCACTTTACAGGCACCGGTTAACTGAGCCACACACCACTCCGGAGGGCAAGGTTTTGTTACACCCACTTCACAGATGGTAATAGCCACCCACTTCTAATTAGAAATTTGTATCTTGGATGAGGCACTGGACAGGAATGCAGGAGATCTGGGCTCTATACCCAGCCCTGCCACAGCCTCCCTGTATGACCTAAAGCAAATCACTTATTCTCTCTGTGCCTCAGTTCTCTGATGTAAAATGAGGATAACACTCCTTCTTTTCTCCCAGTGAGTGATCTGTCTGGTCTGCTTAGGTTGTGGGCTTCAGCACCACGGGAATACAAACAATAATGATAATCAAGCATTCTGACAAAATCCAAGGACTCCTGCTGTCTCTCCAAAGGAGAAGTGAACGGCCCCCTCGCCAGCATCCTTCTCCCAGGGCCCCACAAGGCACTGACGCCCTTAGCACTCTGCATACACTTGGCTTCCCTTCACACACACTCCTACAGGAGATCACGGTTTAAGAGCTGGGAGTTAGCCCTTAAACCCTGCTTAGGTGTTGATGTCATGGACATCCCATGTATGTTTATGACATGATGTCCATAATACCAGGATTTAGCTCCAGGAGAGGCCGCATGGTTCAGTGGCTAGAGCACTTGAGCGGGACTCAAGACACCTGGGGCTTATCTACATGGCAAATCAATGTGTGGCCAGCCAGGGAGTGAATCTATAGCACACTAGTTTGACACACATTAACTGGCCATGTAGACAAGCCCCACGTTTCATAACACCCTTGAGAGGTAAGAAAGTATTATCAGTAAAGGGGATTGATCTACTCCAGGTCACACGGTGAGGTAGTGACAGAGCTGGGAAAAGAATCCAATAATCTTGAGTTCCAGTCCAGTGTTCTACCTGTTAGGTCGCACTGACTTCCTGATGGTTACTTTGAATTATTAAAAACAAACACACTTGTAAGATTGTTTGAACACACAACCTCTGCCTATCATAATGCACACAAACAGGTTTGCTTGGGTGTCAAACCCCCCAGCTTCAGAACTCTGATCAGTGGCAGAAAGACTGTCAAGAGGAATCTTTTCATCTTTATGTATTAAAAGAAATACTACTTTCAAGGGAAGTGATTTTGAGGACGTGGAATTCTGACACTTGGAAACTGTCTGCTGAAGAGAAAAAGATCAGCTGGTTCTGACAAATTGAGGTATTGCCGAACACATGAGTTTTCGGACATGTGCTGTGGAGATGGGTTTTTTCCCCTGTTCCACTACCAATCCATCAATGCTTCTCCACATTTCTTTGGGTCATTCCTGCAATCGTTTCTAGGCATTACAAGGCAGCAGTGGAAATTATGGGTGAAATTAGATGGTAGTGTTTGCCAGGATGAATTAACTCCCAGCAAGACAGTGCAAGATGATCACAGAACAAAGATATTTTTGGTGGCACGATAATAAGAGGATATTTTTGGTCAGTCTTATTTTCGCAACAGAGAAAAACAACTTTCTAAGCAAAACAAGTTGGTTTGTAACAAATTCATCCCTCCCTAAGTCTTCATTATTATAATTGTGCTGCAACCCATGGTCACTGGAACCTCATTGCACCAGCTGGAAGAAGACCAAATCCTCTGGCTCTAAGAGTACGTCTACACTGCAGAGAAAAACCCATGGCTGGCCTATGGCTCATGGGGCTCAGGCTGTGGGGCTGTTTCATTGGTGGGGAGATGTCTGGGCTTGGGCTGGAGCCCAGGCTGTAGGACTGTGGGGTGGGAGGGTCCCAGAGCTTGGGCTACAGCCTGATCCCAGACGGCTACCCAGCAATGAAACAGCCCCACAGCCTGAGCGCCAGCCACGGGTTTTTCTTTGCTGTGTAGACAGACCTGTAAAACGCAACTGCATTTAAGCAGTTTTGATTCAATCCAGTAGAGGGCAGCTGTAAAGAGACACAGTAGCCAATTCACTAGAACAATATCTTGTATAGCACTGCTGAAAACCTGCTGGGTACTAATATTGTAGTCCATCATTCTTCCCTGACACCGTCCTTACCTGGATACAGTTTGAAATAAGTATCTATAAATCTCTGATGATCTCCATAGATGGTTCTCGCCAGGCCAGGCCAGGGCTGTGCAATGCACAGAGCACCAGAGACGTCATTTCCTTCTATAACTCTTCCCTGTTGGTCCAAGCACAGGAAGGATCATCAGACCAGATGGGAAACATCCCAGATTAAAGGAAAGTAGCTAGTTAGTACGATCTAGCTATGTGGAGCCGGATTCTGATTTTACTCGTTTTACATTGACTTCAAAGGTGTCACTCCTGTTTCACACCAGGGCAAGCGAGAGCCTTTCACATTCTGCAGATTCGCAGACTCGGTGTCTATTATTGCAATGGTTAATTCTTAATGTTTCCCACTCACATTTTGGCAGCAATTGAAATGTACTCGCTAGAGGAATTACTGTGCATTGTCTGTGTCATGCTTTCATCATTCGTGCACACAAATAACAGAGCATGTGATTCTATGACTAATACGCTATTCAGACAAAAGGAAAGACAGGTGACCCCTTGGAGTGCAAAGAACAATACAAGCTTCACAGAATCCCACTCTTCAGCATTATGGTCCATATGCTGGATTCAAACTGGTGCCAGAGCAGAGCCCAGCTCAGTGGCAGAAAGGCTGGCACCTTCTTGATCCCAGAGCTGCCACGGCTGACTCTGTGCCCAGTACAGGCACAAGGCAGCCCTGAGTGTCCTTGCAACAGCACCACATCACCGCTCTCCATGCCACCCTCCCAACTCGCACCCACACGTCCCTGGGCCACAGCCTCCTGTGGGAAGGCAGCGTCCTTCCTAAGCCACCTGACAGCCAGGCTGAGTGGAGTGCTAATAGCCCCAGAACAGTTGTTGGCTAGAGAGGCCAAGGCCCCTCAGAGCAAAGATACCGCCAAGCAATATGAAGAAAGGGACACAGCATCAGTAACTCCCACGACCCAAACAACAGTAGTGAACTTGAGTCCCTTCCTCTCCCTCACTTAGGAAGTTACTGCAGCTGTCACATCACCAATTATCTGCCTGCCTGAGACAGACACTGTGAAGAGGAGTTAAGTATTATTCTTCCTATTTGATAGCTCAGGAAACTGAGGCAGAGAGGCTAAGGGTAAGGTTTTCAAAGGTATTTACATGCCCAAGATACAAATAGGTGCCTAGCAGGATTTGTGAAAGCATCCAAGCAGGTTTAGTGCCTAAGTCTTGTTGATTTTAAGGGGCGTTAGGGGCCTAACATGCTTAGGTGCTTTGGAAAATCCCATTAAGCATCAAAATACCTTTGAAAACCCGGTTCTAAGCAACTTGCCTAAGGCTACACAGCAAGGCCCCAAGTTTTCAATCAGGCCTGTGTGGGTGGGCCCCTCAGCCCATGCCAAAATCCACTGCAGCCTATGGGGCACTGCCCACACAGATCAGGCCCCAAATCAACAATACAGACTGGCCTGGAGCTCATACGTTTTGGGTCTTCACCCTGTGCCCAAGGTATTAGACAACACTGCCTCACCACTGGGCAATGAAAATATTCTCCCTGTGGGAAAAGGGGCCGCTAAGAATGGAGACATTTTGTCTAAGGTCATGTACCCAACTTTCAGAATATATATTTCTCAGCTGTATCAATGAATGATCACAGACAGACACGCCGAGCCTGACTCTAGTGGAGACTGTGTAGGGCACTGGTTATACAGGGATCACAGGAGGGTTTCATTGGCTACAATGCACATTCAGCATTGTTAAGGAGAACAATTCCCTACAAAGCTGTAAGTTGGCTGTGTTCCCAGTGCACTTCATCACGCCAGTCCCGTTGGCTCCAGCGAGACTATGTGTGAGTAAAGTTACACACCTCTATGAGTGTCTGCAGCACTGGCACTTACATTATACAATCATCACTATCACATAGGAGTCAGTCCAAAAACATTACCGTGCTACTCGCCGTTGGCTTTCTAACTAGAATATTTAAATATACATGAATACGGCTTGATTCCCTACTGTATCATTGGAACAGATGAGGCACAAAACATTCTCCTAAATGCTTTTGGCATGAAATAAGGGAATTAGCCGGACAACCCCAGGGCAGCATCTCCGGCAGCTCTTGTCCTGCCTTTGCACCATTGCCCCCAGTGGCAGAGCACAGTCCCAACTCACGTTCTCATCCATCAGTGCCGGTATAATCCCAAAGAACGGTCTCATTGCCATAGCAGGAATGATGTCAGCTCCTTCCTCCGAGGGCTGGGGAGCAATGCAGATGCCGCCTGTTTCTGGAAGAACAATGGAAAAGTTAAAGAGGCTGGGACACATTGGAATGGCAGGTGAGGCTGGATAAAAGCAAGCACCTACTTTTCTCAGCTACACAAGACCAGCAAATTACAGACACCCTCCCAATTAATAACACTTGGATTGTTGTAGTGAATGTGATGGTCCCAGGATATTAGAGAGACAAGGCACGGGATAATACCTTTTATTGGACCAACTTTTGTCGGTGAGAGAGACAAGCTGACACCGAGCTGACCTGAAGAAGAGCTCTGGGTAGCTCAAAAGCTTGCCTCTCTCGCCAACCGAAGTTGGTCCAATAAAAGATGTTACCTCACCCACCTTGCCTCTATAGCACTTTGAGGCAGAGATACTGCTTTGCCAAACAGTACCTAGAGTATACACCAGGGGTCGGCAACCTTTCAGAAGTGTTGTGCTGAGTCTTCATTTATTCACTCTAATTTAAGGTTTCACGTGCCAGTAATACATTTTAATGTTTTCAGAAGGTCTCTTTCTATAAGTCTATAACATATAACTAAACTGGTGTTGTATGTAAAGTAAATAAGGTTTTCAAAATGTTTAAGAAGCTTCATTTAAAATTAAATTAAAATGCAGAGCCCCCCGGACCGGTGGCCAGGACCCAGGCAGTGTGAGTGCCACTAAAAATCGGCTCGTGTGCTGCCTTCAGCACGCATGCCATAGGTTGCCTACCCGTGGTATACACAATACATTTCCTCTCCATCTGCTGGATAGTGCAGTGTACGAAGTCGGGAAAGATCTGAGCTCAGAAATGATTTTGAGAATCCAAACAACAGCTGCTACATCATCATATTCTCCTTTAAACCACTCCTTTAAACCCACCTGTGCCATGATGCCTACAAGACACCTGGCCATAGTTAGCCACTGGTGAGCTGTGACTACTGCTTGTCACACTGTTCATACCTGTATCACTGTTACCTTGTGCTCACCCCATCTGCCATCCACCTGTTGTAGCTCAACAAACTTCGATTGTAAACTCTTTTGGACAGCGACCACCTTTCTGTTCTGGTTGTGTAGAGCCTAGTAGAGTGGGGCTCTGGTCTCTAGGTGGTGCCATAACAAGAAGACTGGAAGAATAATTAATATATGCATTCCTTTCCTCCTCTTTTCTCTTTGACTTTCTTTCTGCACATTATTTTCTAAACACTTCACCACTAAGTTTGCTCTCCTCTGAACTCGCTTCACATCTGTGTCTTTTGAACACCAGGGTGCCCAAAACCATGAACTGAAGGTTGGCCGATATATCAGTGCAAAACATCTGGATGTCTTGGCCCTCATAAGCCACACAAAACCAGACGTCCATCTTTATAAAGAGACGACAGTCAGAGATAATGCAGCCCAGGTAAGCAGCTGGCCTCAGGCGCAGGGCAGCATCACAGTGCACTGCATCGGGGTAACTGACTCCCAGGGCTGGTCCTGTGCTCGCTGACACCAATGGCAAAGCTCCCATTGACTTTAAAGCTGCAGGAGCAGAGGAGCATGGCCGAAGCACCATGCAGGAAAGGAAGCAGTGGCCCATATACTTTGTAGTAGCAGCTGTGGTCTGGATGCACACCAGCATTACAAATGGACTGCATGCCTTAGTCTTGCACCTAGCGACTACATTTCTAAGAAGGAGCAGCCCATTGATTCAGCCTATGCACTCTCTTCCTAGAGTGTGATCCTAAATTAACACACACACTCCTAGAGTTATCCAGGGAATAAATTAATTCCATGGAAATCAACAAGAGCTGAATGTAGTGAGCACTAATGTGGCACTTACACATTTTCAGATTCCTTTCTTATACATGATGCTACCTGGAAAATGCTGTTCAGCCCCATTTCCTACCCCACAAGGGATTGTAGCAGTGAGGATATAAGCACAAAATATTAGGGGATTTATTTCCTTGTGCTGTTTTTACAGCACTTTGAGGAATTTGTATGCAAAGCGCTTTGTGAGACTAAATTACTATTATTACACAGTATTAGAATAGCCCACCCATTAGGGGCATCCTGAGATTATTTTCCATTCTGAACTGAGCCTCTTAATCATTCTTTCCTCATTTCTGCTGGGATGAATGTTAAATCAGATCAGAGATTTCAACCTTAATCAGATCTTTTATATCCTGACACTAATTCAGATGCACAAAACAGAAGCAAAGGGACAGGAATGTTAGGCTTTAAAAATATACGAGCTATGTTCTTGACTGGTGTAAATCCGCATTGCTCCACTGGCTTCAGTGACTACATAGACAGAACCTATGATTTGCCTCTAGTCTCTTCTCTATAACTAGGAGGAGAAGAAGGTATCTCTAGGTGGAACCATAGAGCTGAAGTATCACTCCACTGAAAACAGGCCTCTGAGCTGGCTTATATATCAAATGGAAAATGATTTGGGAAGTCTCTTCCTTCAGGGACAGTGTACACATCAGAAACTTCTGTGCAATGTGCCATGATTGTCTTAAGGCTTGCCAGCACTTTCCTATTTCAGAAAGCATACACCATCCTCTACTAGCACAGACAGAATCCAGGAAGAACTGCATCTAATATTTCACGGTAACGAAGGTGACAGAGTACGAAGCTCATGCTGCATGTACAATAAGTCTGTTCAGCTCCGTTGTAGTGGATGTTCTTTACAAGTGAATATTAATTAAAATCACAGTACTGTAAAAGAACATTTAAAATATAGGCCATGCCATCTGCTACACAGCACAATGACTGACTACGTAACAGCCAGTAGAGCAGTGCAGAGCCAAGGGAGAGATGTACGGTGGTAGTGGCCTGAATGGGGCAAAATCCCTGAAGAAAGTAAAAAGATAAAACAAAGGCAAGACAATGCAAAGGGTGGGAGGAAATTACAACTTTCCACCCTTATTCACAGTGGGCAGTACCTTAGGCAGAGCCGACGCTCCAACTTGCACTGATGTAATTAAAGGGATGTTTTTTCCACTGATCTAGTTAAACCAGTGCACATTTCTGTGTGGACACTATTAAACTCAGCAATTTAGAGTATCGTGGTAAAGAGTCAACTTCAGCTAAGTTGACACAAGCCAGATTTAAATCAATGTCAGCGTGTCCATGCAGGGGTTTTACAGCAGTTTAACTAATTTGGTCTTTAATTAAGAGAAGGCAAAGAACTCCAGAAAGAGGAAGAATCCACTCCAAAGCAGCACATTGCACAAACTGAATCTATACAAAGCTGAGAAAGTCAGGTACCCTGGTGTGTGGGGACTTTGAATGTGCACACTTTGCATTTGCTTGTCACATAGACCAAGCTGACAATGACCTTGATAGAATCTCTCAGCAATTGTCACTCAAGTCTTTGAATACCTCTGCAACGTGTTAAGCACAAACAGGCTTTTGCTTAAATATCTCACATGCATGCTTCTTGTTTCACCTATTTCCTTAAATATTTCCTGTTGACAGTCACCAAAACCTTCTCTCCTCCCCCACCCATTTTGAGTGCTCCTACATGCCTCCGACAGAGTTTGTAGCACTGCAACGAAGTCAAAGCCACAGCTGTTCTACTCTGTACTGCCCAGTAAATTCAGTACTTTGGAGACCAACACAGATGTTCTTGGTCTTAGAAACAAAGTGTGCTCCTTATCTACTTTCTGCTTCTGTCTTTCCATTCAATAAATCTAGTAACTTGTGGAGCAACTCACAATCCATTCTTGGGTCAAACTTTACTTACAAATTAGTAGAAAAGAGTTAACTTTTCTAGGTCACTACTTTTTGTTAACACGTGTTTCAATGTGAATATGTCTAGCTATCTGGCAAACATTCATAATCTTATTCCAACTGAAGCTGATGAGAGTTTTGCTGGGTTTTTTTAATGGGAACAGGAGCAAGTCCATTAGCAGAAGCCATATACCCTTTGTGTGACTGAGAAAGAAGAATCTAAGCACTGAAATGCCCTATTAAGAGACGTGTTTCTAAGAACAGCCCTTATTTATTCTATAAAACAATTTAGTGCCTCTAGAATCATTTACAACAGTTTACCTTTGGTGTCACTCTAATTCAAAAGCTAAACAGTCTAGTCTCTATTCTACATCATTTAAAACTAGACTGAAAATCACACCAGCTTTGAATCATATTATCACTCACAGCACAGACACCACTGCCTAATATTAACACTAAGGCCATGCTTCCACTACGACTTACGTCACTCAGGGCTGTGAAAATAACACAATCCCCAAGCGACATACGTTTTGCCAGCATAAGTGGTCGTGTGCACTGTGCTATATTGGTGGGAGAGTTTCTCCTGCCGACGCAGCTACCACCACTCACTGGGGCTGGTTTAGGTATGTCGACGGGAGAGCTCTCTACCGTCAGCATAGAGCAGCTACACAAGAGATCTTACAGTGGCATCGGTACAGCTGTGCCCCACTAATATAGACATGGCCTAAGAGCTACCTTAATTTCTCTCTCTCTCTCTCTCTCTCTCTCTCTCTCTCACACACACACACACACACACACACACAAATTCTCACTCATAATCCCTCTCTCACCTTATACTCACCCAAATACTTTCAAATGGATTCTTAAAGTATGGTTTGCTAATTTTTATGTCCGTTCAGTTTTATTCTCTGGTGACATACCGCTGCTTCCAAAGACAATGTTCCATAGAGGACAAAGGCCAATTAATAATGTAAATTACATTGATTGCGAAAGGTGAAATGTAACTGACACTATGGTCATCAATTCACCTGCTGAATCGGCAGTGGATGGGAGGCTAGGGAAGTGGGAGGGATCTCCTTTGGCAGAGGAGAGGGAGAGGGCCGTGTGAGGATATGTGGACTATTTCTTTAAGTATGTAGCAAACAGTCAGGCAGGAGGGGAGCTGGGGAAGGTTCAAGGCCGAAGCTGTAAATCTTTGTGAAGCACAGAAAGGGAGCCAGAACTAACGCTGGCTTCCTCACTGTAACGGAGTTCCTTGTTCAGTGAGAGAAGAAAGTGATTCTTTCCCCCATCACATGACGGGGAAGAACAGGAGCCGGTTGTGGGGGTAGGAGCAGGGAAGGGTCTAGAGGAGGATTTACTTCAGTAAGAACAGTCGAGATGACCTCAGGGTACGTCTGTATTGCAGTGAAATGCCTGCGGCTGGCCCAGGTCAGCTGACTCAGGCGCACAGGGCTGCTGAATTGGGGTATAGAGGTTTGGGCTCGGGCTGGACACCGCAAGGGGGAGAGTCCCAGAGCCTGGGCTCCATCCCAAATGCAGACGTCTACACCTCAACTAAAAAGCCCCTGGGCTCGCGGGGCTCAGGCTGAGTCTGCTGGCTCGGGCCAGCTACAAGTTTCGATATACCCTCTGGGACTAGACATAGCCAATCCAGGCAACAGATTAACAATATGGGCCTGTCAGTCACACTAAACCCACCCTAAACCACTCTGGTCATGCAAAGACACCTAAGGAGCAGATTATATTTACATCCAAGTTAAGGCACCTTTCCGTTACTACAGCATTGCACAATGGCCTTAGTGCAGAGGTGGGCAACCTACGGCCTGCAAGCCACATCCAGCCCACGGGCCCGTCCTGCCCAGCCCTTGAGCTCCCGGCCGGGGAAGCTAGCCCCTCTCCCCCGCAGCCTCACCTTGCCGTGCCGGCAGCGCTCTGGGCAGCGCTCTGGGCAGCGCGGCGGCGTGGCTGGCTCCGGCCGGGCAGCGCGACTCAGGGGCGGATTTACCAGTGAACACAGGGTGCACTGGCACAGGGCCCCCCAACAACAGGGGGCCCCAGGGACCGGCACTCAGGCAGCTCAGCACCGGCGACCCCCCGCGGGGGGGGCTGCACTGTGGGGGCAGGGGAGCAGGGAGGGAGACTCACCTGCAGCCTCAGGGGAGCAGGTGGGTGGTGTGGGTGGCGGGAGCGCGGGGAACGTAGCCGGAGGTCTCAGGAGGACACCGGGTGGCGGCGCAGCCGGCTGGAGAGAAGCGGACTTTGAAGGGGAAACTGCTGCTTCTCTCCAGCTGCAGGGCTGCCCCTGCTCCTCCTGAGTCCTCCGCCCATCTTCGCAGGGCCACATTCCGAAAGGGGCTTTAGAGGGGTGGTTGGATAGGGGGTGGGGTCCCGGGGTGGGCGGTTGGGGGGCGGGGGGTCCTGGGAGGGGTCGGTCAGGGGACCAGGAGCAGGGGGGGTTGGATAGGCGTGGGAGTCCCGGGGGG